>NW_027266757.1:0-112924 GCF_046630445.1 Rutidosis leptorrhynchoides
AAAGTTATGGTAGGTTGATCGTCGTATACTCGAATTATTCTATCTATAGCTGAAAGTCAAGCGTACAATATTTTTATTTGTTTATGTTATGAAGACATTATTTGTAATGTTAGTACTGGGATCATATTAGGAAGAGAGAGAGACTTTTTGTGGTAAAAAAACGAACTTTCAAAAAAACCGTTAAAAACTTTTGTAAAAAAGAATCGCTTAAAATCCTGACAGTCAAACAAACATCCTTCTTTCTCGCTCAACATCACCCATCTTTTCCCAGGTTATTAAGACATTCTTGATAATACATTTTTGTTTCCTACTTCACTGCTTGTGAGAAAATCACCACAAATCTCTCTCTTCTCTTTGTTTTTTTCCAAAAAAGTAGGATTCTAATTACTCTTCAACAGGAAATCGTGATTCGTGACCATACTATGTTCACTAGGGCTATTTCACAAAGAAAATCTAAACTTCTGATCTGCCATCAAGTTCCCGCCATTCAACGGCTCCACCACACCTCTCGTCCTCTGTTCAACCGAGCACAACCCTCCTCTGCCACGTCATCATCGTCAACTACAGCTTCTCCGTCCTTGAGATCGTTAAGCGGTGGCAGGTCCGATGACAGGAATAATGGCTTTGAAAGGGATAAAATCCTAGGATTCCTAACGAGATTTGTGTCTTCAGGGGCTCTGATTGTTGCGTCGAGCTTAGGATTCTTTTATGGATCTTCTCTTTTATCCGATAGGAAATCCTATTTGGTATCCGCGGATTCGATAAAAGAAACAGATGCAAATCAGAATGAAGACTCTGACCCTGAAAAGAAACCTTTGTTCCTCTTTGGAGGTTACTTGGATACACAATTTCCTTTTTGTTTCCTTTAATTTGTTCTCCGGAACTTATTGATGTTTTAACTTATTTGTAGATGACTATAGAAGAAGAGTTTTCTTCAATTACGAAAAGCGTATACGGGTTCAGAGCTCCCCTGAAAAAGTGTTGAGATCGCGATAACTCGGAGTATACTATCAAAGTATACTTCTAATATTATTGTCAAATGAACTTGACAATATACACTCAAGACACCACTCTTAATTGATTACTCACTTGACTAGCTTACAACACTCTCTAATGTGCTAGTACTCACACCACTCACTCTATCACAAGTGAAGACTTATTTTTTATTTGTAACTAAAGCTTTATTGAGTAAGTGTATACAAGAGAGCTTTTAAGATTTTTTGTGGATGGTTTGGCCAAATGAGGCCACTTCCTATTTATACTACTCCACCTCCTTAATGAACGGTGGAGATTTATTTAAATGGATGGCTAAGATTAATCTCTAGATTATTCTCTAGACTACTACATATTTCTCTCATTCTTATCCATATAGTAGATTATTCTAGAGTTCTCTCATCCTTATCCACATAGTAGATTATTCTAGAGTTATTACAAGCATTACTAATCTATATGGATAACTCTCTAGACTTTTCTATATTTATTTAATTTTCTAGATAATTAATGCTAACCTCAACACTCCCCCTTAGCATTAATTATCATATGTCATACTCTTTCTTGAAACTACTCCAAGTTGTTGTCGAAACTGCTCGAATTTTGGTACGTTTAGGCTCTTGGTGAAAACATCGGCTACCTGTTCTTCAGTCACCACTTTCTTCATTTGAATCTCTCCTTTTAAGACCTTTTCTCTGATGAAGTGGTAGTGGACTTCAATATGTTTAGTTCTTGCGTGAAACACAGGGTTTTCTGCCAGTTGGATCGCCGATTGATTATCACAATGCAGTGTTACTGCTCCTCTATTGGCCGGTGTAGATCCTTCATTAGTTGTATAAGCCATGCACTTTCTTGAGCTGCTACTGCTGCTGCCCTATATTCTGCTTCTGTCGTAGATAGTGACACTGTTGGTTGTCTCTTGCTACACCATGATACGGCTCCTGACCCAAGACTAAAAATATATCCAGTAGTTGATCTTCGAGTATCATGATCTCCAGCATAATCAGCATCGCAATATCCAATTATCCGGCATGGCTCTCCTTTCTTGTATAAAAGGCCATAATCGAGCGTGCCTTTTACGTACCTTAGAATTCGTTGAATTGCTTGAAGATGTGGTTTCTTCGGATTCTGCATGAATCTACTCATCACTCCCACCGCGTGCACAATGTCGGGTCGAGTCAAAGTAAGATATATAAGACTCCCAACTAACTGTCTGAACATAGTTGGGTCTTCCAAGTCATTTCCCTCTACTGCGCAAAACTTGGCATTAACTTCCATAGGAGTGGTACTTGGCTTGCAATCAAGCATTCCAAATTTTCCAAGAACGTCCCTCGCATATTTTTGTTGTCCTAAAAATAGTCCTTGCTTTGTGTGTTCTACTTCCAGGCCAAGGAAGTGCTTCAACTCTCCAAGTTCTTTCATTTGAAATCGAACTGACAGATTTTCTCTTATTCGACATATCTCATCATCATCATCTCCGGTGATGATAAGATCATCTACGTATACTAATATAGCTGTCAGTTTATTGTTACGTACCTTTACGAACAAGCTCGAATCAGCAGGCGCAACTGAGTAATTGTTATATGTTAAGAATTCTGCAATCTTGCCGTACCACGCCCTTGGAGCTTGTTTCAGCCCATACAATGCTTTCCGCAACTTGCATACATACTCTGGATGTGTTTTACTTTTGAATCCTTGTGGCTGCTCCATGTATACTTCACGATCAAGCTCTCCATGCAAGAATGCATTTTTCACATCAAGTTGCCACAACTTCCAATTTTTGCTGGCTGCAAGTGCTAGAAGAATTCGTACCGTAGTGATCTTGGCCACTGGGCTAAAGGTCTCATCATAGTCTAGCCCGTATTGCTGCGAGAATCCTCTTGCGACCAACCGTGCCTTATATCTCTCAATTGATCCATCAGGACGAGTCTTTATCTTGTAAACCCACTTACACGATATGGGCTTTACCTGTTTAGGCTTTGGTACAAGCTCCCATGTTTGGTTTTGTCGTAAAGCATGGACTTCCTCATCCATTGCCTTTTTCCACTCGTCGTTCTTCGCAGCTTCTTCGTATGATGCAGGTTCTTCAATACCTTCTTCCTTGACCAAAGCAGTATTGGCATATTTAGGATTTGGTTTATGTTTTCGGCTTGTTCTTCTTGGTTGAAACTGTGGAGATGATTGTTGTGGCCTTTGTGATTCAGCTTCATCGTCTACCTCTTCGTTAAGTATGTCTTCAAGTTGACTTGGACGATCTTCCTCTATAACTCTTTGGTACACACCGGTCTCCCATGGACTCTTGATACTTCTTGGCGACTTGAGCTCTTCATTATTTTCTTCACTAATCTTTGCTTCTTCTGGCACATCAAGCTTCTTTTGCTCAATCATTTCGTCACCTTTGGATGTCCACCAAGATGATGCTTCGTCAAATACGACATGACGAGATACGTAGCATCTTTTGGTTGTGGGATCAATGCATCTCCATCCTTTTCTATGATTGTCATATCCCACAAAGATGCATCTGGTTGCCTTCTTATCAAATTTGCTTCGGAGATTATCGGGTATAAACACGTAGCACACGCACCCAAACACTTTGAAATAACTTACTGTAGGTTTGGTGTTCCATATCCTTTCAAACGGAGAGATGAACCCAAACTTTGCTTTTGGTAGCCTGTTGATGACGTGGGTCGCAGTCTTCATGCATTCGGCCCAGAATTTTGCAGGGACATTTTTTGCATGAAGCATACTCCGACAGGTTTCTGCCAAATACCTGTTAAATCTTTCAGCGATCCCATTTTGTTGTGGTGTGTTTGGACATGTTAGCTGCCTCCGTATCTTGTGTTCTTTTAGATAGTCATGGAACTCCTTTGATGTGTATTCTCCCCCATTGTCTGTACGCAGACATTTTATTTTTCTCCCGATCTCTTCTTCAACTTCTTCTTTGAATTCTTTGAACTTCCTCAAGGCCTCTGACTTTTCTTTCATAAAATATACCCAAACGTATCGGGAATAGTCATCGATAAATGTTATCATGTAGTTCATACCACTTATCGATGATTGTTTGACTCGTCCAAATACGTCTGAGTGTACTAGCTCCAACGGCTCTCTTGCACAGTATGTTGACTCCTTAAATGGCAGCTGGTGTGCTTTTCCGTATTGGCAACCGGCACATACGACATCATCTTGGACCGGCAGTTGAGGGAGACCTCTTAGCATAGATTTACTCATCATCTTCTTAAGCTTCTGATAATTGACATGCGCGAGTCGTGCATGCCATAAGTCTGCAGTCTCATTCCTTTTTGTCTTGTCTACATATGCAGTTTCTGCAGACAAAACATATATAGAATCCACCCTTCGTCCTTCTATCAGTGGCTTCCCAACGATGATGACATCTTTGCAGACTTTGACATCATCCGGTCCAAATACTACATAATTATTTGGCCTGGTCAATTGCGAAATTGAGAGAAGATTCTTCTTCATACCTGCCACTCGATAGACCTCTTCAATCTGGACGTTGTTGGAGTCGTTAGGCTCTAGCACGGTATCTCCGACATGCGTGATTGATAATCTGGCGTTGTTGGCAGTTACGACTTCACGTTTTCCTTCATACTCCGACAGATTATGTAGTTTCTCCATCTTCCCAGTCATGTGATTGGAGCTTCCCGAATCAAAATCCAATCAGTCTCATAATTGACTCTATTGGATTTGGTAACTGCTAGAGCAAACTCTTCTCTCTCGCTAGATGTTTCTAGTGGATCTAGATTGTTCTCCACCTCCTCTTCGACTATAGAAAGAGAAGCTTCTAGATCCCATTCTTCTTCACTATCAACACTTTGTTGAGGCTTGCTTGATGTTGCAGCATTTTCTTCTGCGACTTTGCGCTTCGACCAACAATCCCTTGCATAATGGCCTTTCTTTCCACAGTTGAAACATTCGATCATTCGTCGTTGGGATCCCTTAGATTTTCTCCAACCTTGATTACTTCCTTGATAGGATTCCCCTGACTTATGGCTTCCATCTTCTCTTTTCCAACCTCCTTTCTTATTTTCAGCAGCATTTCGCTTTCGCTGAAAATCTCTTTTCCTACTGAAGAGTGCCTCCTCTTCAGTCTTAAGTGAAACTCCAGCCATTTGCTTAGCCAATGACTCTTGATTGGCTAACAAACTCTCCAAAGCCTCCAAGGAAGGTGGTGTTGGCCATCCTTGGATAGCCGTAATAAATCCTCTATACTCTGGCCTTAGTCCATGAATGATTTTTCTTCTCATTCTCTCTTCACTAATTTTAGATGCCGGTTCTAATTCAGAGATTTCCCGGCATAACGATTTAATCTTAGTGAAGTAATCATTTATGGACATATCATTTTGCATAGAGGACATTAACTCATTTTCTAGTAGCTGGAGTCGCACATCATTTTTTCTCGAAAATTTAGAAGCCAAAATATCCCATGCTTCTTTAGGTGTAGCAGCATACCTGATATGCTCTAGCATATCCTCCTCGATAGTGGTCTTGAGTGCAAACATCGCCTTCCCGACTTTGATCTTCCATTTCTTTAGAGCGACAGCATCTTCCTCCGCCGGTGGCATCGTCTCGCTTCCATTCACGACCTCCCACAAGTCCTGCCCTTGTAAGTAGGACTCCATACACGTGCACCACATACTGTAGTTATGATTATTTAGCCTCTTCATGCTGCCTGCACTTCCAATCTCCGCCATCGTAATTTGCTTCTCGATCGACGGGCAAAACCTCCACTTATAAAGGTCACCTCAATTGATAGTTGAACTATCAATAATAATTTTGACAGCGCCTCCGCTAAATAATCGACCTGGCTCTGATGCCAAATTGTTGAGATCGCGATAACTCGAGTATACTATCAAAGTATACTTCTAATATTATTGTCAAATGAACTTGACAATATACACTCAAGACACCACTCTTAATTGATTACTCACTTGACTAGCTTACAACACTCTCTAATGTGCTAGTACTCACACCACTCACTCTATCACAAGTGAAGACTTATTTTTTATTTGTAACTAAAGCTTTATTGAGTAAGTGTATACAAGAGAGCTTTAAGATTTTTTGTGGATGGTTTGGCCAAATGAGGCCACCTCCTATTTATACTACTCCACCTCCTTAATGAACGGTGGAGATTTATTTAAATGGATGGCTAAGATTAATCTCTAGATTATTCTCTAGACTACTACATATTTCTCTCATTCTTATCCATATAGTAGATTATTCTAGAGTTCTCTCATCCTTATCCACATAGTAGATTATTCTAGAGTTATTACAAGCATTACTAATCTATATGGATAACTCTCTAGACTTTTCTATATTTATTTAATTTTCTAGATAATTAATGCTAACCTCAACAAAAGGTACCCAACTTCATGTTTATTTCATGGAAACAAACAACATCAGGAAATTAAAAATCAAAACAAGTTTCTATAAGTTAGAGAAATCTAGGAAATCTTATAAAATTGAAGCAATCTCATTAGAATTGGACACTGAAACTTTTTAGGAAGTGAAAAATTCGAGCCCAAACCCAGATGAATCTAGATTCATTAGGAATTTATTGAATATTGATAAGAATAATTGATGTATACTATACAGGTTTTCGAGTACTTTGCATCATTTGAAACCCCTACAGGGGAGGTTCTCATGACACCAGCAGACCTGATGAGAGCAATAATCCCTGTATTTCCTCCCTCCGAATCGAATAGCATAAGAGGAGGCTCTTTAAGAGGCGAACGTGGCCCTAGCGACCTACATTGTCCTCCATCAAATTTTTTTATGCTTTTTGATACCAACAATGACGGCCTAATTTCTTTTCCTGAGTGAGCACCAAATATTTCATTTAACCATTGAAAGATTATATTTTAAATCAACAAGATTTGAGTTCATTTACAGCCTGTTGAATTAATGCAGGTACATATTTTTTGTCAGTATACTCGGAATTCCTGAATCAAGCATTTCCGTCGCTTTTAAAATGTTTGATCTTGATAATAATGGGTATGTTCATGATTGTGATGCTTGTTTTTCATTTTTATTAATCAAGTACAGTACTATGCATGTGCTAATATAGGGTTACCCCCAAAATAACAGAGAGATCGACAGAGAGGAGTTCAGGAAAGTAATGACTCTGATGAGATCTCAAAACAGACAAATAGCTAACCAAAAGGATCGTCGACGATTCAGGCTAAAATCTCCGGATTCTGTGGAGGATGGGGGAATATTCAAGTATTTCTTCGGTGAAGATGGCGCGACATGCCTGGAGCATGAAAGATTTGTCAAATTCATTAGAGACTTACATGATGAGGTACGTAAATTCTTTCCAATTTCTTTTAATTTACTCTGTGCTTACAAATTTTATGTTTACAACTTCTCAGATTCTACATCTAGAATTTGCTCATTATGACTACAAATCACGCGGTACCATATCGGCTAAGGATTTCGCTTTGTCCTTGGTAGCATCTGCCGATATCAATCATATAAACAAGTTGCTAGATCGAGTTGAGGAGCTGTCTAATGAACCAAAGCTCAGTGACATCAGGATTTCGTTCGAGGAATTCAAAAATTTTGCAGAGCTTCGAAAAAGCTTGCAGTCCTTGTCTATGGCCATTTTCAGTTATGGACAAGTGAATGGAGCACTAACCAAATCGGATTTCAGCGAGCTGCGTCCCAGGTAAACTTACCAATGCTCTTAACCATTTTAGGTTAACATAATACAATCATAGACTAGTAATATAAGTTTGTTTTTTGTTTGTAAAAGGTATGTGGAATCTCGATTTCAGATAATGTGGTAGACATTATATTCCACGTGTTTGATGCAAATCGTGATGGAAATTTAAGCTCGAATGAGTTTATAAGGGTTCAACAACTACGGGAAAAGAATGTTTTGAATACTAGAGAGGAAGGGATTAAGGGATTGATATCTTGCTGGTTAGGCTGTGCAAGAAATAGCTCTCCTGAAAATACTCTTGTATGATCATGTGTGTTAACATGACTTCCTAGGAAAAAAGTGGTTTGGATGTTTTTGTTCCATGCCATAAAAGTGAGGCGAGTCTGAATACACGCCCCTCTTTTCGAAGCACACACTTAACTCAATTCTGTTTTGCACATTGAATTGTTTACACCTATGTAATAATCCACATTACATTACATTTTTTTTTTTTTTTTGTAATTTTATTAGAAAGTGGATGAGCCAAAAATATTCTGATTTTTGTAAAGGTTGTCATTTTATTACTAATAGAAAACGTTTATGTATACATACATCATGGTGGATGTAAGAAGTAACTCAAGTGTATTCTTGTCTTTTGGCATTGAAGAAGGTGAAGTCAGTTACTGGTCATGATGATTTGTAGAATCCAGAATTTGGCAGTAATGGCTGTTTGGGTGGAAGATAATCTTATTCCTCATTAAAATAACTATTGCTATTGCTATTTGCTATAGTATTTAAGAATTACGGAGTAAAAGTTATTGTTTTAGATCAGAGGAAATTTCGAATTTAGATTACAATCTTATTTGAAAAATCATTACAGAGATTGAAGCTCAGCATCCAACTCGAAAGGAAAATGGGGACAGTTGGGTATTTTAAGCGAAATGAGGAGGGCAGACTCCTCTCTCTTATATAGTCAAAGTTTCTCTCCAATTCGACGCCATACAAGTACTACACTATTTAAGGCGGCAGCCGGCCACAACTCCATATAGCTCTACATGTTTTGTAGTTAACACATTGGTTATTTATTTTAAATGTCAGATGGAGTCCCTCCTCTTTCTAAAAGTATCAAAATATAGCCTTATATATTTTTTAACTGATAAAAGGCACATGTTGAATTTTTTTCAAACATGATGCCATGTGTTGTAATACTATTGGCCAGCAGTTGGGAACTTGCCTCATATCGAAGGAGGCAAGTTTTTTCCGACTCTTAGAGGGTTTTTTTTGAAATTGTATCTAATAAAAGTAACTCTGAAAGGGAGGTTATACATGTTTCAAAAACCAACTTGACTGATATAACCCCTTCATTTTTTAGAATTTTAAAAATAAAATTTATAACGAAAATTGTTATTGTTTTGACTATAACTCATATTACTTCTGTATATAACTACTAAAGCTTCGGTCTTTCTTCCATCTCCGGCACTCGTCAGATTGGTGTCATTCATTTCTCATTCAAACTTCTTTGCTTTATCTAGGTATGAAGCTCTTCTCGTCCTCTGTAATTGTCTCCTTTTGCCTGACGTACAGTTTTTATAGTATATACTGTGTTAATTTTATCGCTTTAATATATGTCTTGGCATGGATGAATCCATAATTCACATCGTCAAGAATTGTTGCTGGACTGTTTCGGTTTGGAATCAATTAAACTTGAGTATGGTTTACAACTCTCCTGAAGACAATCTAATTGATTGGTTGAATGAAGTCTTCCTTGCTTTGTCGAGTGAACACTATGTATCTTTCTTGGAACTTGCTGGAAACTATGGTGTAATAGAAACAAGACGATCTTCCAAGGGATATGTGAAAGAGCGGAGACAACAGCTATGGCAGTCCGTCGATGGCTCAATGAACTCAGATTAATGCCTCCTAGTCTCACGACTCACAGGCCTGCTCAAACAATCCATTCTCAGGAAAACTGGATGACGCCTTCACATGGGACGTTGAAGATTAACTTTGACGCCTCCTTTGTTTATGGAGACTCCAGCAACAGAATCGGGATCATTGCTAGAAACGAGCAGGGGAAAGTCATATATGCGGAATCAGCCATGCTAGGCCCTGCCGAGAATGCTTTACATGCAGAGACAAAAGCCGCTCTCCATGCGATAACTTGGGCAGCAAGTATGAATGTGACAAAGATAGATATCGAAGGGGACTGTCTCTATTTGATAAATGATCTAAGACGGAATGAAAGAAGCTTTGCAAGCTGCGGCCTCCTTATTGACGAAATCAAGAATTTAGCCAAGACGTTCTCATTATGTAACTTCAAGTTTGTAAAACGGGAGGCGAATAAAGTAGCTCATAGTCTAGCGACTTTGTCCTACAATATGCCTGTAATATGCTTTACTTTTAACTCGCTGCCATATAATGTAGCATCATTAGTCCTTTTGGACCTTAATTAATATAATGGCTTTGGCCGACTAAAAAAAAAATTTTTTTTAGATGGATGCTATAAATATCACAATCAAGTTTCAGAGTCAACACAATTTAATTGGACCGACACATTGGATGGTGGTTTAATCGATGAAACATATTTGTTTTAACTTAGGACGGACGCTTCATTCTATTCTCAATTTCGCTTTACAGGCTTTATTTTGTTCTTGATTTGTTCTCGGTCAATACGTCAGGAAACTTTTCCACCATCTCTGACATGATGTTATGCTTAAGGAGTGAAGGTTCCATCAACTTGTAATCATTGTTTGATATATATATATATATTAGGCGAAGGTTTATCGTGTGTAATGTGTTGTGATTCGAATTATCGATTATTATTACGAGTTTAAAGAAAAAATGATAGGTGTTTGAACAATTATAAATAAAAAATATAAAGGTATAAGATTTTTTTGAAGAGAATATAATATTTGTATGGGATTGAAAATTTTAAAACGGCTTTCATTTTCCTACAAATATAGCTTTATATATACATGATATTCGTGACAAATGAGATGAACGTCGTGTTATCGTCGAATTTTTCAAATTTCGAATCGTTTGCCGTAGGTCTAAGCTTAAAATAAATTTTGAGAACTGTTCCCGACAATGGTTCTAGGTTCCTTTTTTTTTATAGGAAAACAAACTTTGAAGACCGTTCGGAACTTTAGGAGATAGTTGTGGGAATGATAGTGCCGTCGTGGGTGGTAGCCGGATTCTGGATTTTTTATATGGCCAGAGTCTTCTTGATGAGATGAACGTCGCGCCGTCGTCAGATTTTTCATATTTCAAACGTCGTAGATCTAAGCTTAAAAATGTGGCCTAATTAGAAGACAAACTTTGAGGGCCGTTCGGAACTTTAGGAGAAAGTTGAGGGAAAATCTAATTTTAATTCAAAATTCGCTCAATTTTTTTTCAAAAATCATAAAATATTCATACGAAATCGGAAAAATAAGAAACGACTTTCATGTGATTGTAAATATGCGCATCTACATTTTTGTATTTGATATCGATATTGTAAATCGTCTCCAATTTGTAGCTACGAGACTTTAAAGTTTCGAATTTATTTTGGAAGAGAGAGGGAGAGATTGCCACGTGGCAATCTTTGATTCGTTTGGGTTGAGATATAATGGTGCGGATGAGAGAGGGTAAAAAAATAATTTCGTATTTATTTTACGTTTTTGTCCCCAAACCCATTCTGTAAGGCATGTAAGAGCGAGGGTAAAAAGGTAAATTCATATGTTTTTTGATTTTTTGGGCTAGAAATGGACGGTTTGATTTGTTTTTCGACCAAATCCAACGGACGAAATCAATGAATAGTGGGAAGAATAGTCATATGAATATGTTTTGGCTAATTTTTGGGGCCATTTTTGTTGGTCTCCTATATATGTATATACTAATATATATATATATATATATATATGTTTAGCTCAAGCACATAATAAAGCTATCAAGATTAAATAATTAATATTTATCACATTAGGCATAAACTAATTGTGCAGCATCTCAAAATCTCAAACTTTTCGCCTCTGGTATAACGAAATATTTTGCCTAGTATTCAGTTTTTCCATATGGTTTCTCAAGTCATACCCTACCAAGCATCTCAATAACAGATATGATGTTAAAGTACTTAAGTGTTTAATATACAATCAAGCTCATAAATCAAGTAAGATGGGTAACAAAAGTAACTTATTATGATTTACCAAAATTATTTTTAATCTGTGGATGCTCTATGCAGCAAAATGGAAAAATCAGGGGCAAGATCTGTTGAAGTTGTTTTGGTGTTTAATTCATGATGTCTGAGAAGTTTCAATTCACATTTTGAAATATCCAACTATCATGAACAATTTCCATACATCCTTAAAATGTGGCCAGGTAAGGATAGTTATAAAGTAAAACCCCGAGACTTGCATATTGAAAAGAAAATACCAGAGAGCAAGCCAGCCATATTTCATAAGCTAGAAGCTTGAATATATCACAAAATTACTATAAATAAATTTGATACAAAGGAAATATAAGGTCTACGGCATCGCCTTCCTCAGAAAGAGCCTCGTAGGGAAACTGTCTATGACAAAATAGTAGGAAGTAGTCGTCCACTTTTCAATGTGATAGAACAACCATTTACGCCATAAGGGATTTACAAAAAGAACTGTAGCAGATCCTAGAAGCAAAACCACATAAGAAGTTGTAAAACTTACGTAGAAGGATTCCATGTCCATGAAGCCATCTTCTCCATTACTGACTATCTCTCTTGGCACGACTGGTAAAGATTTGCTATCAGTGCAACTTTTGAGCAACGGCTTCCCACAGAGAAAAGGATTCCCTAGATAGCTGCTTCCATTAAATGTGGCGAATTGTGCTGTTGTGGGTATTTCTCCGGATAAGTTGTTATTTGCGACACTAAAGACGCCTAAAGAATACAATTGAACTAGTTCCAGAGGGATTCTCCCACTCAGGAAGTTGTAGGAAAGATCAAGGCTTTCAACTTCGATAAGGTTTGAGAACGTTGGAGGTATTGGCCCTGACAAATTATTGTGAGAGAGGTTTAGAGCATCGACGTTGCTTAGATTTCCAATTTGAGGAGGAATATGACCAGAAAGCTTGTTACACGATAGGTCGATTCCGGACATCATGTATAGATTTTCTCCTTGATAACTGTAGGACATTCTTTTTGTCGGGAACTCTACAGGATCTTGATCGGAAGCTCTGGGACTCATAGCAACGTCTGTGTTATGAACTTCAATCACAGAAATTCCATTGTGTTCTACAACTGGACTGATTCGCAAGCAATGAGGAGTAGTGCCAGAAAATTCATTTTGAGATAAGTTGATTAAACTTAAATGATCCAATTGGCACAACTGAGTAGAGAGTTTTCCATTAAAATTGTTATTATTCAATAAAAGGAAGTTCAAATTATTAAGCCTCTGCATCCACTCTGGAACACTTCCTGT
Organism: Rutidosis leptorrhynchoides; assembly: GCF_046630445.1. NCBI lineage: Eukaryota > Viridiplantae > Streptophyta > Magnoliopsida > Asterales > Asteraceae > Rutidosis > Rutidosis leptorrhynchoides. Next base: position 13,081 of record NW_027266757.1, read on the forward strand.
TAGCTGGTTATGGCTAAGATCAAGTAGCAACATGGAAAAACTCAAACTTAATGCACGGTTTAAAGTGCCTTGCAGTTTATTTTTTGACAAACGAACAGTTTGGAGCTTCGGAGGGCTGAAGCAAGATGGTATGCTGCCGGAGATACTATTATCAGAAAGAGAGAGAGTTTCCAGATCTTTTAGCTGACAAAACTCTACTGGAATTGGACCTTCTAGATTATTACTCGAAATTTTTAAGTCACTCAATCTTGATATATTTCCCAAGCAAGAAGGAATGCTCCCTGACATATTATTCCTGCTAATATCTAATGAAGATAAGAAATGGGACTTACACAAGCTGTCCCCTATCTTTCCACTGAAGCTGTTCCGATCCAATCGCAACATCTGTAATTGAGTCAAGTTGTAATCTGCAGGAAAAACTTCACCTTCTAAGCCATTGTGTGATAATATAAGAGTCTGCAAAGCAACACAACCAATTCCCAAATCTTTCGGTATTGGTCCGAACAAATTGTTATTGGATAAGTCCAAGGTTTCAAGTACACTCATATCGCCAAACGAAGATGGAATGATTCCCTGTAATTGATTTGAAGACATGTTTAAATCTCTCAAATTCGGAAAGTGAGCTCCAAAATCCAAAGGAATTTCTCCATGAATTAAATTATTAGATAAATCTAATATCTCCAAATTTGATTGATAGTCATTTGAGTAATCCGGAAATCTTGACAGAGAATTGTTCCCTAAACGAAGAACCTTGAGTCTGGTGTTGTTAATCATCAGCCAATGCGGAAACTCTCCTTTGATTTGAGCGTCGTCGATAAAAACATCCTCCAAGTCATGTTGATAGTAGAGAAATTTGGGAAATGCGCTAACTCCACTGCCTGACAATCTGATGGTGTTTAGTTGGAACTTTGGGGGTAAAGATTCGAGCTCCATGTCATCATATATCAAGTTGTTATCACCTCTAAAAATCTTGAGTTTCGTAAGGTTATAAATGTTAGAATTCAGCATCAACTATTGGCTAGATTATTCTAGATATCATTAGACATAAGTAAAATAAGAGATATCTAGAATATTATAGAAAATAAATTATTAATGATATGTATAAGAAAAATCTAGAATAATGTGGATGTAAAAGGATAAGGATGGAGTAGGAAAAAGATAAGGATAGAGTATGAGATAAGTATGGAATACTCTAGAGATTAGATCTTAGCCGTCCATTGCGATAAATCTCCACCGTTCATTGAGGAGGTGAAGTAGTATAAATAGGGGTGGAGATGTAATGTAAGCTATAAGTTGCAAGTTATAAAAATACACATTACATATAAGTAAGTGTGCATTTGTGTTAAGTGAGTGGCGTGAGGCTTAGCTAACTAGAGAGTGTTAGCTATAGTTAAGTGTGAGTGAATATTTAAGAGTGGTGTCTTGAGTGTATATTGTCAAGATCATTTGACAATAATATTAGAAGTATACTTTGATAGTATACTAGAGTCGTCGCGATCTCAACAATTTGGTATCAGAGCCAAGCCGATTATTTAGTGGAGGCGCTGTCGAAATTATTATTGATAGTTCAACTATCAATTGAGGTGACTCTTATAAGTGGAGGTTTTGCCCGTCGATCGAAAATCAATTTACGACGATGGAGTTCAGTACTGCAGGCAGCATGAAGAGACTAAATAATCATAATTATAGTACGTGGAGTACGTGTATGGAGTCCTACTTGCAAGGACACGATCTATGGGAGGTCGTGGTTGGGAATGAGTCGACACCACCGACGGAGCAAGATTCTGTAGCTTTGAAGAAATGGAAGATCAAAGCTGGGAAGGCGATGTTCGCGATAAAGACCACTATTGAGGAGGATATGTTGGAGCATATCAGGTACGCCACCACACCTAAAGAAGCTTGGGATATATTGGCCTCTAAATTTTCAAGGAAAAATGATGTGCGACTCCAGTTATTAGAAAACGAGTTAATGTCAACTATGCAAAATGATATGTCCATAAATGATTACTTCACTAAGATTAAATCGTTATGCCGGGAAATCTCTGAATTAGAACCGGCATCTAAAATTAGTGAAGAGAGAATGAGAAGAAAAATCATTCATGGACTAAGGCCGGAATATAGAGGGTTTATCACGGCTGTTCAAGGATGGCCAACACCCCCATCCTTGGAGATCTTGGAGAGTTTGCTAGCCAATCAAGAGACATTGGCCAAGCAAATGGCTGGAGTGACGCGCGAGGCTAAAGACGAGGAAGCACTCTTCAGTAGAAGAAGAGATTATCGGCAAATACGAAACTTTGCCGAAACTAAGAGAGGAGGTCCTGAAAGTGGATGTGATAGCTCTAAAATAGGGAGAGCTTCAGAGGAAAAAGGTAATTGGAAGCAATCGAAGGGACCTCAATGGAGGACAGTTGAATGTTTCAACTGTGGAAAAAGAGGCCATTATGCAAGAGACTGTTGGTCAAAGCGTAAAGGTGCAGAAGGAAATGCTGCAATGTCGAGAACATCCCAGCAAAATATGAGTAGTGAAGATGAGTGGGATCTAATAGCCTCCATGGCTATAGAAGATGGAGGTGAAAAGAAGAATCTAGATCCATATCAGAGGAATGGTGTCCCCATCTCATATCAAAGAAGAAACGGTGCTAAGGTATGTCGAAAAGGATCCATTATGAAGAGAGAAAGAATGGGTTCGGCTTTTACTATGACAGCTGAAGCAGACGTCAAGAAGACGCGAAATGATGAGACGACAAACCTATGGCACGAGAGACTCGGGCATATAAACTACCATGACTTCAGAGTGATAACAAAGAAGTCAAAAATAAAAGGTCTCCCTCAGCTAGACGTTCGAGAAGATACGGTGTGTGCTATATGTCAACAAGGAAAGGCACACGAGGTACCATACAAGGAGTCGAAGAGTAAAACAAGGAGACCATTGGAGCTTGTGCACTCGGCAATACTTGGACCAGTGAGGCAACCATCGGCAAGAGGAGCTAAGTATATGATTAGCTTTATTGACGACTTCTCCAGGTACGTCTGGATATATTTTATGAAAGATAAATCAGAAGTGCTGGGAAAGTTCAAGCAGTTTAGAAATGAAGTAGAGCGCAAGCTAGGTGTCAAGACGAAATGCCTACGTACGAGTGATGGGGGAGCGTTCGTGTCGAAAAAGTTTTATGATTATCTACGAGATAACAAGATACGAAGGCAGCTGAATTTTGGATACAGTCCACAGCAAGATAAGGTAGCTGAGAGGGTTAATCGTCATCTGATGGAGACTTCTAGAAGTATGCTTCAAGTAAAGGATGTGCCAAGAAAATATTGGGATGAAGCTATGAAGACAGCAACATATACATTCAATAGGCTACCAGAGAAGGAGATGGAATTCATTTCACCATTCGAGAAGTTGTGGAAGAGGAAGCCTTCAGTCAGACATTTCAAGGTATTCGGAAGCACGTGTTATGTGCAAGATGTGAAGGCGAAAATAAAATGCATCTTCATCGGATACGATACTCAGAAGAAAGGATGGAGATGTTGTGATCTTAGGACTGGAAGATGCTACGTGTCTCGTGACGTGGTGTTCGACGAAGGATCAAAACGCCAACAATTAGAAGAGGAGAATTCTCTCAAGGTACAAGACGATACACATCAAGAGGTTATTGAAGATGGTAGTACTGAAAAGTTGGACGACGCGATGGACACGCACTTCATCGAACATGATCAAGAATCAGAGGAAGATTTTGACATGAGAGTTGATGCTGAGGGGGAGTGTTAGAATTCAGCATCAACTATTGGCTAGATTATTCTAGATATCATTAGACATAAGTAAAATAAGAGATATCTAGAATATTATAGAAAATAAATTATTAATGATATGTATAAGAAAAATCTAGAATAATGTGGATGTAAAAGGATAAGGATGGAGTAGGAAAAAGATAAGGATAGAGTATGAGATAAGTATGGAATACTCTAGAGATTAGATCTTAGCCGTCCATTGCGATAAATCTCCACCGTTCATTGAGGAGGTGAAGTAGTATAAATAGGGGTGGAGATGTAATGTAAGCTATAAGTTGCAAGTTATAAAAATACACATTACATATAAGTAAGTGTGCATTTGTGTTAAGTGAGTGGCGTGAGGCTTAGCTAACTAGAGAGTGTTAGCTATAGTTAAGTGTGAGTGAATATTTAAGAGTGGTGTCTTGAGTGTATATTGTCAAGATCATTTGACAATAATATTAGAAGTATACTTTGATAGTATACTAGAGTCGTCGCGATCTCAACAATAAAATGGTCTAAACGAGATTGGGATTTTAATGCGATTGTATTGAGAGAGTGAGCTCTTGGATTGACATCAAGCTTGTAATGGGAGACTCACTTAAATCTCCTGTAAACCGATTGTGTGGAGAGATCTAATCTTCGAAGGGCTGTCAAATTGGATAAACATGAAGGCAAGTTTCCCAAAAGATTGTTATAACTGAGATCTAGCTCTTCAAGATATTTTAATCCGCAGAAGCCTGGAAATATATTTTTCATATCAGGTGATATATAAATCAAGGATTACATAAAGAGAGAATTAAGTAGAAACCTTTTGTAACTGGTAGAGTGCCACTGAGTCCTGAATTACGTAAATTTAGAACTCTGAGAGCGACCATATCATTAATACTTTGAAGGAACTGAGTATCCAAAGGATAGGATGACTCCAGTCCCAGATCTAATACTTCCAGCCTTTTGAAATTAGGCAAATCTAAAAATATAATATCATATTCGAGTGAGTCCACCTGATATATATGGCTTATAACATTAATAAAGTGCTTTATGCACTAGCTGAAATGCCACACAGCAACCAAAATCTTAAGTTCATACCTCTTGCAGATAATTTTCCATCGACTCCGAGAAAAACAGAATAATCTGTTTAAGGGAAGTTAACGCATGAAAACTCTGAAAAGTGCTAGTATGGAGAGTATGAGAAGACAACATGACCAGCTCTTCCAAATTAGGTAAATTATGCAGCTCTAAATAAACGAAGAAAGAATCAACTCATTAAATTCTGTATAGTTGCTATGATAAAAATGATTGATATCAGTTATTAGAAGATAAGAATCATCATGTAGCGTATCCTTACTCAGAGTAGGGATAGTTCCGTTGAAAGTACAATCAAAAAGGTAAAGTGTCTTCAGGAATTTGAGTGGCCCCATTGAATGCAGAAGTTTGGCTATGTCAGTGTCAACTCTATACACCTCAAGAGACTTCAACTTGGACAAACTTTTATCATCTGCACCATCAACTCAGATTCATGAAAAATTAATATCTGTGAACTCAAGATAATTTGAAAAGGGTTTCATCTACCTTTGGGAGCCACAAATTCATTGATCGAGTTACCACCGATGGTTAAATCCTCTAAGTTCAACAAAGTATCTAGTTCCGGGAAGAATAAAAATTAAAAATCCAGTATTAATTGTAAATTAGCTTCGATGTATTTAATTTTCGCCAAGTTTTCAATGCATCGAGAGTTTAAGGATATAACCTTGAATGTGAAGTTCTCCTTGTAGTGCATTACTCGATAAATCTAAGCCTTTTAAAGATGGTAGAGCCCTTAGAAGTGTCAGTATGCTGTTGTTAAGGCTATTTCTGCTAAATCAAGAAATTCCAGGTTCCTCAATTTTGATAGCCTTTCAAAACCTGAAACCAAGACCATGTTTAAATCGCAAACGCCAATGTTTGTGAAAGGACAAATAAAAAATAAAAATCGTTCACATTTACCTTCAACAAAACCTGCTTATTTATTTCCTCTCAGGTAAAGGTTTTGGAGTTTCTCAAATGGTAGAAACAAAGTAACATTTACATGCCACTTCTCTGTTAGTGCGGAAGCCTGTTACTGGAGAAAGATCAAGTTGGATCACTCTCTTCGTGGAGTCGTCGCATGTTACTCCTCCCCATTTGACAACAATTTGATTCGAGCTTGTTCTGGTTCCAATCTGATGCAAGGTAAGAATCATTAAAGATAGGCCGGAGTTTTAAGAGAGCGATCCTCTCATGATCCAAACACCCATCACTACACTTCCACTCTTTTCCTATAACTAACATCATAACCATAATTATATACAGTTCTTTTAACTCCATATATATATATATAAATAGTTTCTTTTCCTTTCTTTTAAATTTTTGGAAGTTCCTTCTTTTATAATTAGTTGCACCAAATGTTGAACTATTTTATATACAAAGAGACTATATAAAGTTCTTGGAACAGGGCATGATGCAACATTTGTGGAAATTAACTGGAAGAAGAAAATAGATACAAAAATATAATTAAATGAGCAGCCTCCTAGAAATGTAAAATGAATAGGAAACGTACATAAAGTATTAAGAAAATAATATCCTCGAATCTTATAGTTGACAAAGAAAATTAAAAATTTTGCTTAAAAGATATAAAACGGTAGCTTCTTGGCAATAGACTACTTCCGGATTCAGTCGCGTAATAGAGTTGATTTGCGAATTTTAAAGAAATAATAAATAATGAAAAGATTACATGTCTATTTTTTATTTATTGTTTTAAACCCATAAATGACAGTTCACTCTCTGCAAGATCAAATGCTGTAGATGGTTTTCCACAAGTGTCCTTGGAAATTGATAGCAACTACCCTGACACTCTAGAAATTGCAGACATTTGATATACAAGGTTGGTCAACATCTAAGCTCTGAACCTCTCTCTAGATTATGATAAGAACTTTTAGAAGTTGTATTGACTGAAGGAAGAGCTCAGGCTGAAGGAAGTTGTATTGACTTTTTGAGTGACAAATTAACTTCACTATCATAATGAGTAGATATATCCTTATGAAAAATAAAATAAAAAAGTGGAGATAACTAGATGTATCCTTATCAAAATGACTTTTTGAGTGACAAATTAACTTGTGCGTGTAAACATTTATATAGTGACACTGTAGATTTCCATAAGAACAAGAAAATCACGGACAAATTGCTGACTCAATCATACATGCATATATTTATTAATCTAATATTTATAATTTTATTTTTAAATTTAAGATACATAATATTTTAACTTATGTTAATGTGTCTCGAGTATTTAGGAATTTATTATTATAGATTTTTCTTAAATAAAATGAGGGAGAAAAATAGCAAATCATCGGTATCTTCTCGGAATATTGGAAGCGTGAAATGGACGTTAAAGCCGACCAAGTGGAAGACTTTGACTTTAAAATAGACACTCCATTAGTATTTCACCATCATAATGACTAGAGGTTTTGACAATTAAATTTTCCTACTATCAGTTCACACTTCACTATATGGTCCATATCCATCATTCTCTGTTTCAAGTTTAAATATTTTCGTGGTAGATACATAAATTAGGAACACATCACAACGTAATTTTAATCTGAGAAGGTACTTGAACTTGGAGTTTCTTCGAAGGTTTTACTCTCTTAACTTGAACTTGGAGAACTCGAGAGAGATTTTAACATGAGATTTTACGACGGAGTTTAAATCTAGGGGGCTTGAATTATAAGTACTATTTTTTTTTATTTTTTTTGAATTTAAGTACTAAAATTATTTAGAGAGGCATATATGTATATATTGGAATACATTTTTCCTATGTTCCTCAAGTTATATAAAATAGAAAATAAATTTGTATTCAGACGAATAATATAAGTGATCAATAACTGAAAGTGATTAAAGTAAAATTCGATCAACGAAAAACGATACTCCATCCGTATCAATTAGATATAAACACTAGTGAGTTCAATAGCATTCCATAGTTCAAAATGGGATCTGTAGGAAATTTCCAGTGAGATACAAAGAAAGAGTCTTTATTACAAAGACAAGCATTTCTACTCCATTATAACCTGGTCGACATTTTAGTGATGTTTCAAAGCTCCAAATGCATAGATTGTATTTATTTCCACAACGTCGTCCTTGACTCATGTCATGAGGGTGGGGTATCTTCTCCAATGAGACTATTAATGTGCAGGTGGGGTTCATCATTTTATTTCCTGACTTCTTTTGCTCCATCATTTTATTTTATTTTTATTTATCTGTGATGCTCTTAAACATACAAAGACTGAATTTCCTATATAACAGGCTCAATATATAATTAATCAACACTCAAGAACTAAAAGTAAGCAAGTATGGAATTACAAAGACTTAGGATGCTCATGTTTATAATATTGTTAGTAGTAGGAAATGAGTGGAAGTCTACTACTACTGAAGCGTGTTTGGAGAATGAGAGAATTGCTCTCTTGAAACTCCAACCTTTCTTTGATAACCCTTACAGATTAAATTGGGAGGAGAGCACTGAGCATAATTCAAACTGTTGTCAATGGGAAGGGGTTGTATGTGACAATTCCACCAAGAATGTGATCAAACTTTATCTTTCTTCGGCAAGCGTAGCAGAGTGGTACGTAAATTTCACTTTGTTTCTACCATTTCGGAAACTCCAATTTCTCTCCCTGAGTGAAAATAACATAGCAGGTGTTGTTGTTGCAGATAAAGGTAAATACATTATATAAATTCCAGCTTTCTTTAACTAGTTGCCAGTTAAAATTTGTCTAATCACTTTAGTTTCAGGTTTTGAAACCCTATCAAAATTGGGTGACTTGGAGATACTTGATTTATCCAAAAACTACTTCAACAGCAGTGTGCTGACATTTCTAAGGGCACTACCATCTTTAAAACTCTTAGATTTAAGTGATAATTATGCACTCCAAGGAACAGTTCACATTCAAGGTTTTCATCTTTAATTAAATTTCTTAATTAGCTCAAGCTTTGAGCCTAGAGTTCAAGAAATACCTGATTTACTTGGATTATATTAAATATTATCTTTGATCATGATATCCTGGAATCAGATACTCTGCTGAACTTAGAGGAGTTAGACATAAGTGGTAATCCAATCAAGGAATTCGTGGCACCCAAAGGTACGTAGTCTATTTAAACCTATCTAGTTTAAACAATCTCAATTATAAAACAACAACCTTAAATATTGATTCATGAATCTGGCTTAGAGCAGGTGATAAAAGTTTGTCCAAGTTGAAAGTTCTTTCTCTGCAGAGAGTTCACACCGACAAAATAAACTTACTGCAGTCGATGGGGTCACTCCTATTCCTGAAGAAACTTCACCTTGAGGATAATACCTTCAAGAAAACCGTGACCGCTATCAGTAAGCATGACATAACTTGTACTAAACAACACCTAAATTTATGTTGGAAATTAAACTACTGAATTAGTTCTTTCTTAATTTTCTTAGAGCTACAAAATATTCCCAATGTGGAAGACTTATTCTTGGATCGGTCTCAGTTCATATAAGCCTTTTTCAGAGCTTGAAAGCATTGTCTTCTCTTATAAACTTAACGTGCACGGAATCTGTGTTCCATGGACAAGTTACGGCTCACGGTAAATCACACCTTTCCAACCTTACTTTTCTTAACATAGCAAAGTTTAGTGAAAGTGTGACTTTAGGCAAGAAGGTGATCTCACTCAATATATGGCTTTTGTTTCTTAATTTCTAGACTTGCCCAATTTCAAGAAGCTCAAAGTTTTAGACATGTTCTCAAGTACACTAAACACCAATTTCCTACAAAGTTTTAGAGACATGGAAGCTCTCCAAGTTTTACGGCTAAGCTCTTGTAGACTCAATGGGACTCTATCAGCTGCGCAAGGTTTACATACTGATTTTTTTTTCTTTTTCTAAGTCTTTCTTTGGTTTCCATAACCTAAAATGAAATTTATATATATATATTTGCAGGCTTATGCTACTCTAGATATCTTCAAGTGTTAGATCTCAGTTTTAACTATCTTCTAGGCATCTTGCCAGCATGTTTAGCCAATTTGACATCTCTTCAAACTTTAGATCTCTCCTACAATCAGTTTACGGGAGATTTAAATGAGTCTCCCATTAAAAGTCTGACATCAATCCGAGAGCTCTCTCTCTCAGAAAATCAGTTCAAAATCTCAATCTCCTTAAGACCATTTTATAACCATACAAAACTCAAGATTTTTAAAGGAGATGGCAATTTGATATATTGTGACGTTGAGCATCCATCTTTTCCCCCAAAGTTTCAGCTAAAATTTTTAACTTTGTCATCAAGGTACAGAGACATTACAACTTATTCCCAAGGGGCCAATTATAGCATCAGTTTATGAAGCTACAGAGACCCTAGATCATATCCCAGATTTCTCTACTATCAACATCATCTGGAAGTCGTTTATATTTACGATGCTCACATCAAAGGAGAGTTTCCAAATTGGTTGCTGGATAACAACACAAGACTAACTGAGCTTGAATTAGGGAACAACTCTCTTTCAAGATTTTCAGATTTCACAAACCGTTCTTATAAACATTTGGAGTTTTTAGATCTATCTAATAATTTATTTTATGGTGAAATTCCTTTGAATTTCGGAGCATCTTTTCCGAACTTGAGACACCTAAACATTACATCAAATCAAATCCACGGACACATTCCATCTTCATTTGGAGATATGAGCTCTCTAGAAACCTTAGACTTATCCAACAACAATTTTTTTGGAAAAGTACCGAAACACTTGGGCATGGGTGGTGCACTACACACACTTCTGTTATCGAAAAATAGTTTAGAAGGTGAGATATTCCCTGGAGGTTATAACTTGACAGAATTACAAGTATTGCAACTGGATGGAAATAAATTCAGCGGAAGGATACCAGACAGCTTGTCAAACTCCCCTTTTCTATCATTCTTAGATATTAGCAATAATAATCTTTCGGGACTAATACCAAAGTGGATGGGAAATATGCCGAGTTTGAGTTACTTAAAAATGTCTAGTAATCATCTAGAAGGTCCACTTCCTGTAGAGTTTTGTCAACTGGAGAATCTAGATGCTATTGATCTTTCTGAGAATCGTATTTCTGGAAGCATACCGTCCTGTTTCAGCCCTCCACAAATCCAAACTGTCCGTCTGTCCAATAATAAGCTGCAAGGCACTTTGGAACATGCTTTCAGAGATTCTTCTTCAATGTTGCTACTGGATCTTAGCAAAAACCAGTTAGCAGGAAGTATACCAAATTGGATAGATGGACTTTCAGATTTGAACTTTCTGTTACTGAATAATAACCGTTTTTCCGGTGAAATTCCTACTCAGTTGTGTCAGTTAGATCATTTAAGTTTAATTAACTTGTCTCAAAATGATCTTTCTGGCACTATTCCTGATTGCTTGTGCATCACTCCAGTTGAAGACTCATATGAAATCACATTTGAGTCAGAAGCAGCTGCACCAGGCCCAGCTATTTCTACCGCAGTTCCTTTAGACCAAGGTCCAGTTGCGTTTCCGACGAAAAGGAAGTTTTACAATTATCAAGGTGATATTCTCAACATGATGTCTGGAATTGACCTTTCTTGTAACAAATTTTGTGGTGAGATACCGCCTCAAATTGGAAATCTTAGCAACATTCGTGTGCTAAACCTCTCGCACAATAATTTGTCTGGACCGATACCGCCGGCATTAGGAAATCTTAAGCAAGTTGAGAGTCTGGATATTTCTGACAATTTCCTGACGGGGAAAATCCCTCCAGAATTTGTTGGGTTGTATTCTTTGGCCGTCTTTAGTGTAGCAAACAACAACTTATCTGGGGAAGTGCCAATGGCAGCACAATTTGGTACATTTAATGAAAGTAGCTATCAAGGAAATCCTCTTCTTTGTGGAACGCCATTGCCGAGAAGTTGTGATCCTAGCAGATCTGGATCGGTAATCCCAAGAGTAGGAGTTAATCATGGAGAAGATGGTGGTTTCATGGACATGAAATGCTTTTACGCAAGTTTCATGGCATCCTACGTGACTGTGCTCCTAGGTTTTATCATAGTTCTTTTGATAAATCCTTACTGGCGAAAGTGGTGGTTGTATCATATTGGGGAGTGGATGTATTCTTCCTATTACTTTGTCGTGGACAATCTACCTAAAAGGTTTATTTCCTAGGAAGGTGTTACTGTTGCCTTAATAGTTTTCTTCTCTTTGTACCATTTTCTTTTTTCTTGAGCGCTTCATGTATTCAATGAGTTTATGAAAGATGGGTTGATTTCTCTCTGGTGCTTTTTCTACATCAATAAATTTATACATGATTGAAGTTAGTCCTCACTTGAAACTACAATAGAACTTAAGAGAGTTTTGTAGAATATCAGAGTGCCACTACTACAGTGTGTTATTTGAATTCATTGCATTGCACCGAGGGAACAACACATACACAACATGGATAAATATCATCTTCTATTATCACCAGATGTTGACGGTATAAATTTGAATTATATTTTCACCATATATCAGCCAGTTATATGAGTCGATGGAATATCAACTTCTAAACTAGTAATAAAAACTAACAAAATTCGTTTCTTGAACAAGTCAGGTATTAACCAAGTCTTTCCTCATGAAAATACAAGTTACTCTTAAATAAACAAGTATTTGTTTGATGTACACTGACGCAGTATAAAATTGATACAGATACCTTTTTATTTCTCTGAACCTGAGATTGTCGGATTCTCTGTTTCAGTGACCATTTCGATCTTCTCGACTTCAGATTTCTCTGCATCCGTATTTTTCTGTATATCCTTTCTATAGTCCTTGGGAAGAAGGTTGCAGAAAATGGTATGGGATACTGGTTTCTCCTCCTGGAACAAACTGCGCCAAGAAATTCCAGCAGACCAATCACATACATGGATGAGGTTGGATGATCATATAAATTATATTAAAGATTCAACGGGGATGAAAAAGAAACTTACGGGTGCTTGCAGAGCAATGGGGAATGAAACGTGAGAGCATATTTGCAGGTTGATAGCTCTGTGATGGAACTAATCATGGTTCTAGGCTCTGAGCAAACAAATCTTACCTGATAGTGATACAAAAATATGAGCCATGGATAAACGGCCATAAAGTCAGCAAAACCCTGAATTATATCTTACCTCAGTCGTTCGGGGCTCCTTTGTAAGATCACAGATGGTTCCGTTTGTGTAAATATGAGCATGGTATCTACAAAATAGCATTATTTCAAAACCATTTTTGATTTTGCAGAGAAGAAATTTCAATTTCTACTCGAAACGAGCAGCAAAAGCCATATACCTTTGGGATGAATCCCTTGAGCGAGGATCTTTTAGCGTAGAAGTGTCAGAATGGATCTGATTGAAAGCAGATGTGGCTTCTGCATCGTATACACCCAAAATATACTCTTCAACCAGCTGGAAAGAGAAACGGAGCACATATTTGATTATTAAACATCCATCAAATTACCATCAGCTAATATTTCATTCCAAAGTTTTGTCCTATTTGTCCCCAATTGGAAAATCCCAAATGAGATATAGATGAATCGCATTCTGCCATGTCTGTTCAATTTTTCGCCAGCTTTGAGTTTTGTAAATAGATAAGAAGTGTACACCAATTCTTGGTACCAAGATTATTCAGAGCACATGGATCAGTTTCTACCTTCTTTCTTATCATATCAGCTACCACTACCAGATCCATTCATGAAATAGAGTCCAATGCGATGCAAAGAGAAGCTAACAAGAAAAAGGCATAAACCATAGGCCAATCGAATATAAGATCAAAAAAAGAATGTCACCTTATCATCCTCCAAATGAACTTGTCGAATCCTTTTATTATAGCAAAATTCATAAGACCACCAACCCTCTTGCTGCATAAAAAAGATTGTTAGTATGAATAATCCAGTTTGGAATAACATCAATAATTCTCTTTCAGGAACTTAGAAATTATAAAATATACTTTTCAACAAGGAAATGTTTAAGAAGAGAGATCATTACCCTAACAAAGCATGGGCCTTTCAATGCTTCAAGTAGCTCATCTGGCGTCTTCAAATTTACACGTTTATCAGATTCCATAATCACGCTGCTTGTATTTGGCTGAATGACGGGCTTCCTAGTCTTGACTTTTTCTATTTTAGGTAAGAAACATAAATAATTTTGTCCCTTTTTACTGGGCATCAATACAGACTCCTGATCATCATCCTGACAAAAGGTATATGCCCATTAGTAATAGTAATGCAAGTATTTACTTTAATAAGATCTAATCGTAAAGTTTACTTACAGGAGTGAAACGTGAATCTTCTGTAAGGAATTCAATCTCATATTTAGGATCACGAGAACTTCGACCAAGATTGCTGCCTGTTTGTCATTCATTACAGAGTTAACAAACAGAAAAGAGCCACTAAATTCCAGCACCCAAACCAAAGGATGACAGCTTCCAATGAGACACCTAACACTAAGCAAAACCTCCAAAGTACACATTTTAATTGTAGCAACTAACTCATTATGATTGTTTCCATTCACATTGTTCATCATAATCCTAAACTCTTAAGCTAATTATATAATGAGGGCTTTATCAGAAAAATCTCAACTTTATAAAAATCCCACCATAGACTCAACCCAAAACTCTTACTAATTAAACTTTAAACTGCTTCATTGGAAATACATTGCAGCAATTAAACAAATATACTGGAGACGGCAAATACGTCAGTCACCCAGAATTTTAAGCTTGAAACTATGGAGACTCAATGAAAGCCCAACCCTAAATTTGGAATTTTCCATTTAAAATCGAGCCAAGAGCATCAAATTATAGAAGATGAAAACTTAAATTTACCTATTTGAGCTGCGAGGATTTGATCGGCAAACACGTAGCTACAACATAGAGTGAACGTAACAACGATCAAACACAACAATTTCATCTCTGGTTTATTTCTAATTAGAAGAAGAAGAAGAAGTAGAAGTTTGAATGAAACTGGGAAAAATTAATGAAGAAGAAGACGACCATAAGGATTCAGCTTTATGTTCTTCACGGCAATTGTTAACTCAGTGTTGTCGCTGACTCATACGAGCCAATGACTATTCGCCACGTCGACAAGACAATGTAGGCCCAAACAAATTCGATAGAGTTTTCTGTCATATCAATTTTGACCGGTTCAGAAATTGAACCAATTAGATTGATCAGGGCCAGTTCCGATCCGATTCGGAGTCGAACCGGCATTATCCGTTAGCTATTATTCTGTGTCCGAGAAAGATGCTACAAATTCCCACCTCATCTTCTCAAATTGAGAAGTTGGTTGTAGAACAAAACAGACGAACATACACAATGATACTTTCTTCTTCTTCGTCATCGTCTTCACTGTCATTGAACTGCGTTTCGCCAACCGTTTCACCATTATCAAACAAGGTCAGTTTCTGAAAAACTTTCTTAATTACTTTCTTAACAAGTAACACACTGACATTAGCTCTACAAATTTATTTTGCAGTTAACCAGATCAGCTACTTGTTCAATTTCTCTAAACAAGGAGCTCTCTTCTAATGAAGAAGGTAAGATTAATATTAGTACTACCCATCTCATATTTCTTCTTAATTTTTAGACAAAATTGCAATTTTCCCATGATCATACCAGATCATATTGTAACTGGAATTTCATTATTTTATTGAGTTGTATATAAATTTCAAAACTTTTTGCAGATTGCTGTTGAATGGTACATAAAAGAAATTTTTTTACTCTAATGAATTCATCACTTATACAGGCAACACCAGCAAGAGAAGTCTGCTGTTATTAGGAGTTGGAGGGCTAACAACAAGCTTACTACAACCAACAAAGTCCCTTTTAGCTCAAGGTACAATAAATCTTAATCCATGATTCCGAAAAAAGGGGAAAAAAATTCTCCATTGTTAGATGAGTAATTCTGTTTTTTCGACATGGATATGGAGTAGCAGACGCACAACTCAGTTTTTGTTTTTTATTTTACAGATGTACAAGAAAGATATAGTTCGTTTGTCGACAAACGTGACGGATATTCATATATTTATCCTTCAGACTGGAGGGTAAGTCTTTCAATAATCCTTATAAAATTCACATTGGGGTGGCAAGAAAACATTTTTAAGGTTTTTGATTGTTCCTGTTATTAGGAATTTGACTTTAGAGGGCATGACTCTGCATTTAAGGACAGATTTATGCAACTACATAATGTTAGAGTGAGTTTCATACCAACTCAAAAAAAGGACATCCATGATTTAGGGCCCATTGATGAGGTAAACAAGTTACTGATTGAATAGTTACTAGTAGTAACTAGTATCTGCTTAAGTTAAAAAGGTTGTTTTAGCTGATTTCTCGGATTTTGCAGGTAGCGTATCATTTGGTGAAACATGTTTATGCTACACCAAATCAAATACCTTCTATATACACCATGGAAGAGGTATGTTTGTTTGTTTGTCTTCCCTTAATAATTACTGAATTCAGAAATGATCAATATATAAGCTTAATATCTATTGATGACTACATTGTATCCTACGAATAATGCAGAGAAGTGCAGAGGGAAAAAACTACTACACGATTGAGTATGAGCTTGCCAATCGGGGATACTCTAGCACTTCATTTGCAACAGTGGCAATTGGCAACGGTCTGTATACCTTCAACTCAATAGTATATGAACTTTGGTCATCTTTCCAATTTTCCATCTGAACTTTCAAAGTTTGCATCTTACTTTGCACTAAGCTTTGAAACCATAAAGCAAATCCAACATGGAATATATAGTATTCACTCACATTTGGCATTCCGTGCTAGATTTCCAATACGGAATGTTCCCATATGCATTACTATTTCAAATGTTGAGGAAGAAAATTTTCTAACTTTAGAGGGCAAATGGAAATGTTGATCAAAGTTAAGGGTACCGACCTATAGGCTATAGTTTCATTTTCCCTCTAAATAAATAGGCAATTTTGTGGTTGCTTGCAGGTAGATACTACACATTGATCGTCGGAGCAAACGAAAGACGGTGGAGAAGATATCGCAACCAGCTTAAAGTGGTGGCCGACTCTTTCAAGATGCTCGATATCTAATATCTATGGGCCACGGAAGCTTGTCAATAAATTTTACCTATCATTGTATATTCTGAATACTGCTACTTGTACTTAAGTATCTTTATAATACAAAAACAGCAACCAAAAAAAAAACCAATTTCAGTAAAAACAGAGAATGACACAATTTATCAAATTGTAATTCTTTGGTGTTTACTTGAGACTGCAAAATAATCCAATTTGTTAGCCTACCATCAGGCTCCAATTTTTGTCACAAAAAATGCAGACAAGTCATTTTGCCTAGCTACTGTATATTTGCAATTTGATAGGAATCTGGGAAACTTATTCAGAACGAAAGCTAACAAGATTCGGAAGGATGAGCAGAAGCTTCCTGATTTCTGAAGCCGTCACCTTACTAAACTCCAAGTTAAGCATCTGCAACTTCTTAAATGGCTTCAAGTAGATTAATCCATCATTGGTAACACCAGAATAGGACACATTCAACGACACCAGCTTTCTCAATCCTGGGTTGATGCACAAAATAGGAAAACCAGATATTAGAGGAACTAGAAGAGAAGAAAGGAAAAAAAAAACACAGAGGATAGGTTAATACTAGTACGTACCGGAAATCAATTCTAAGGTTTTGTCAGTTAGGTTGTGGTTTTGTGAAATGTTTAATATAGTTAGTGAGGCAAGGTGTTTTATGTTGTTTACTCCAGCATCAGTCACTAGTCTCCCACATAGTTCCAGAGATCGAAGCTCCTTGAAATCTGTTGAACATGAAAACTTTTTTAAAAAAAAAGAAAAGAAAAAACAATGATGGATGAAAGAGAATGTTACCAAAGATGTACTTTTTAAATAGGAAGTCCCAGAGTCTGAAATTTGAGCATCAAAAAGGTCAAGATGCATCAATCTTGTAAGATCTGCATGGTTGCAAGAAAAAAAATTACCGAATATTTTAGGAACAAACCGTGGAATTTCACCAAATTCTTAAATTCTTAATATCACACACATTCATATATATATGCTTGTTGAAACATCCAAAATTCTAAGAATGAACTTACTTGTAAGCATTGCAAGCCCTGTATCAGAAACTTGATGACCATCCAGATTGAGTGATTTAAGGGACGTCAGTGTGGACAAACTTGATAAGTCGTCGTCTGTCGAGGTGAATGAGATGTTTAAGTTCTCCAAACCAGAAAAACCTGACAGATGCCTGAGCTCATTTCTGCCAATTCCAGTATCTGACAACCCCAAACTTTTAAGTGGTAGGCCTGAACAGAAAAAAAGAGAGGTTAATCACAAAAAAAGAAAGAAAGAAAAAGGACATCTCAATAATAAAGATGAAACGGGAGGAATGAACCTGTCAAATAAGCTAGCCCTTGTTTACCAATCTTGCACGAGTCCAAGTTCAGGCTCTCCAAATTTGTCAAATCTTTCAGGTGGATCAGGCATGCATCTGTTATGTTGTTGAACGCCAGGCTCAACACTTTCAATCTTTTAAGGCCTGAATTACATAATTAGGAGCACCCAATATATATTAGGGACTTTTAAATTGTATTAAATGGCTGTTGCCACATCCATAATTCCATGTGCTCAATTTCAAAAGCTCAAGTTTCACAAAATCCTGTGGTAATATTTTGTGTCGTCTGCCGACACACGTACCTGAAAATTTCTCACAACCATCATCAGATAGACGGCATCTATTCAGATTTAAGAGAGCCAAGGCAGCCAGAACTGCAAAAGAAGCAGTCAAGCTTAAATCATACGTATTTTGTAATTATGAGGCGCTGTCAGGCACTATAATCATAATCCTAATGTTGTCTAATCTCCCAAACAAAAATCTAAAGATAGAAAGTTAACCTGAAATAGAATCTAAGCAAGCAGCAGTAACATTGCATCCCTCCAAGTTCAGCATCTCAAGTTTGCTCAATGCTGTCAATTTAAGCCATCATATGATCAGCTACACAACAAATGACATCATCAATAAGGAAATAATTAGTTAATTAGTACGTACCTGCCAAGTAAGAAACTCCGACATCGTTGATGTAACTGCTAGATACTAGCAACTAATTTAGGTTTGAAAGCCCTGAGAAATAATAAAAATGAGAGTAAAAGTTGCTGAATTAAATTAAATTTCTATCCTAAACACTCAATTAAAGTAGATGCTGAATAATTGTATGTCCTTACATGAAAGATTCCTTCATAGCTGAATCGGTAATATTTTTACAGCATCTGATATTAAGCGATTTAAGTTTTGTTAAAGCTGAAAAGATGAGCAATGATCAAATTTTAATCTAATGATAATAACAAAACTTTGAGAATAATCAATTCAGAAGGGACTGATCTGATCACCTTTTAGATGAACGAGTCCACCATTAACCCCATTACTCCTTTCCAGGTCCAATTTTTCCAAGTTAATTAAACTAGAAAATGCTCGCATTCCTTCAGCAGTGATTGAATCACTCTTCTTCAAACTAAAATATGTCAGGTTTGTGAGGCCTAAACAACAATAACAACGTCGTTTCTTTTACAAGCATGAAAACATCGAAAAGATTGACATAGTCAAGGAATTAATTGGAAGAAGTTTACCACTAATGTATTTCAGACCATGTTCTGAAATGTGCTGGCAATAATCAAGAGTTAAGGATTGAAGATTCAAGCAATATTTAAGAAGGCTCAACCCTGCATCCGTCACGTGAGAGCCAGAAAGATCGGTGGAGAGTAACGATGTCCCTTGAGACGCGACGACATGCATCCAGCTATCTTTCACCATGGGACAAGAACCCAAGAATACATCCTGACATGAAAATCTAAACGTCTCATTTTGAAGATATAAAAGTAAACAAGACCTTTTCAGCATTATCATGATCAACATTTCAATTCAAAAGGTACGTGGGGATGGATCTATGAACTAGCTGAGGGATGTTACAGACAGGAAAGGCTACAAAGAAAAGATTATTTATATAACTATTGACGATGGGATATATAAATAAAAGTTTGCAGCAGTCATGAAAATAAATTTACATATCAAAATACTCAAAATGCATATGAATAGAACACGGGCTATGGCAGGATATCGATCGTCCACGAAAAAACATTGATATACCTGTAGATCACAATGTCGGAAAGTGGCAAAAGAAACACCGGTAAGACGACGAGAAGACGCCAATTCATCATAGATTTGTTGACTTAAGTCTCTAGGAAGCATCGAAAATGAGCCGTATTTGCCAATGTCCTGTTTACATATACATACATAAGTAAGATATATACATATAAGGTAATACAGAAACACTAATTAACAAACAAGTAAAAACAGGAAGCAAATTACTTAATATTCACCTCACATATTTTAGAAATGCACAATTCGACTAGTGAAGGACAAGTTTCTAATACTCCGGCAGGCTGATGATCACCCACCATTTTTCGAAAAGACGGACGAGAGTAGGACGACTGAGTTGATCTGTAGCAACTACAAAACTCTCATTAAATAACTTACTCCCAAAATGATCAGATATGGTACTGTGCGCTTCGTTTGTGGAAGTAGAATGAACAAAAAACGGCAAAAAAAAAATAATACCTAAATAATGTAATGCAAATATTTGGAAACAATAACAAAATTCAAAAAGGCTTCTAACAAACATGATCCAAAATCCTATGAAATATTATTTTCCGAAATTAATGCATGTGAATGGACTTTTTTTCCTCTTAGGATTCTGTAGTCTAAATTATCAAAGAAATAAAAAGATTCTATATATAGTCTGAATTCTAACGATATTAAAATTAAATATATATATATATATATATATGTAGTATAATATTTAAATCCTTTAATCATTTGATTTATCATACGGATATTTTATTTTTTCTACAAAATAAATCTTTAATGATTTTAGTTTTATCATCCCGCCTTCTTTAAATATACAAAAAAAAAAAATTTAAAAAAAAAATTTAGTTTCTTGTAAATACTGACGATAGAAACAAAATATAATTACATGGAGAAGTTTATGGAGTAGGATTAAAGAGGTATTCGTTTTTTCTTCGTTTTATATATTATACTGGTATTATTATCGTCATTATTTTGATACATATTGCGACCTTTCCAAATTCTCTCTCGTGGTTTGTTGAATCCAAGTTCGAACCACGACTTCTTGACAGAGATGATCTTTACACCATTGAGCTATGTGATCTACTCTACCTCGTATATGTCAATTTCTCGTAAACTTTGTAGTTATCTAACCAGCAAATAAATGGAAGTGTCACATTATCTTTTTCACTGAAACATTGATTTTGAAGGAAAAAAATTGAAAAACTCAGTTTGATTTTACCTTCATCAATATATAATATGAGCCCAAACTTGCAAAATTATCTTTCCCCTATGACATAATATTAGTTCTTGATGTGAACTTCACTCTTGTAAATATCTCCTCAGATGTAGATCAGTAAGATCTAGACAACATCATTATAGTGTAGTAATAATTGAATGTTCATTGACTTACTATTCTATTTACATGTACTGTTAATTATCTCCATTGTGTACCTTGTGATTACAAGCTAGCTTCCTGTAGGATGGTGGAATTGTTGACTAATATTAATTGGGGTGGCAAAAGAGTTGCGGACACTCAGTCATGAAACTCTATATAAAGAGTTGTTTTTCTTAGCATTTAAAGACACAGAGAAGAAGGAATTCTCTTTGAGTGTTTTGTCTATCGTTAGATCATTTAGAGCGTTAGAGTACATTAGTGTCTTGAGAGAGTTCTAACATTGTTGGTTCGCAAAGTCTCGAAGATTGTAGTGCGACATCATCGAGTATTAGCCATTGTATCTTGGGAGTTGTTTGCTACGAGCCGTTCAGCACCGTAGACGAGCAAATAAATCTTAAGGAAACCGATTCGAAATCAGGCCTCGGTTTGCAATCTCTAATCGTCTCTTAATCTATTTTATATTAATTATATCATGATCTCGCATTAATTTCATGCCATATAATTGATTGTCTGATATACTATGAATTGATTAATTCATTTCATGTTATTAGCTTCTAAATTATATTATTGTCTCATTAGCTCTTCTCGCCATGTCAATTATTCGTTGGACGTTGGTTGTAGAGCCTCCTGCGTTTTTGGCATCTACTTATAACATTGATCCCATACCAGTGACCTCACTTATAATGTGATCCAATACTCAAATTGGTGTCTTAAGAAAACCCTAACTCAAAAATAGTGCAATTTTTATTATACTAGTGAAGAACGATAAACAATTCGCTAAAATACATATCCGCCGTCTACCTTGTCTCTCTACCATTTAAATTTAAAGAGTATTTCCATGGCGATAGATCTCGAAGATTCTTTGATTTAGTATAATCTTTTAGATATAGTTCACTAATGACTTTTTGATTATCAAGGGATCAATTTCTTTGATATAAGAGGTGTAAAGACATGGAAACTAGATTGACAAATTAACTAGGGACTCTTTTCTTATGCATTTCTCATGAATTCAACCTGAACAACCAAGTAATTAATGTGAGCCATTTTCTCCTACTTTTGCTCATTTTATTTCACATGCAATTTTGCTAATCAGATATCTTTCTTATCAAAGACTGCATTATTGTATAATGATAGAGAAGTTTGACTTGTCAAGAAAACTCATGAATGGAAATCGGTGGTAGGTCGGTCGGATGGAATGCAGGAGATCTTGTTGTAATTCGACCGGCTGCGACCTGGAAGTGATCTGCTAGGGTTGCTCAAGATTGTTGATCAGGGGCGTGGAGATCAGCTGGATCTCGTCAACTGGCAAAGCTAGGTTTTTGAACTGTCTTTTGGAGAGGAGAGTGGCGTGTGAATAGTCGTTAGGGTTTGTGTGTGGGTGAATTGTGAAGTGAATATGGATATGTTGTCCTAAGGGGCCTATTAATAGTGTAAAAAGCTTAATTCAATTGCGAATTA
Organism: Rutidosis leptorrhynchoides; assembly: GCF_046630445.1. Lineage (NCBI taxonomy): Eukaryota > Viridiplantae > Streptophyta > Magnoliopsida > Asterales > Asteraceae > Rutidosis > Rutidosis leptorrhynchoides. Next base: position 35,822 of record NW_027266757.1, read on the forward strand.
AAATCTCTTTAGGAATCATTTTCCTTTTAGAGTCTTAACCCTAATGGGTCAAGAATTTTGTAACTCGTAATTGGGCTAAAGAGGTCTTAAATTAATCCCTTATGATTTATTTTGCCCAGTTAACATTATACTCGAAAATCCATGAGCTTGAAGTGGATTAAACAACTTCGTCAAGGTTCAATCGGGGGTTCTCCTTGTTGCTCATGTTGCTTCTGCCGATCAAACAGTCGATACATTGACGAACTTGTGTTTGAGGAATTGGTGGTGTGGCAACAACTTCGTCAACGCATCGACTGTCTGATTAGCATAATCAACATGAGCAACAGGGAGAACTCCCGATTGAACTTGCTCCCGGACGAAATGAAATTCAATAACTACATGCTTCATCCTCGAATCAAACACAGGGTTTGAGATAAGATGAGCACCAACATTGTCGTAATAGATGATTGGAGTAGGAGAAACGTCAACGATGAGCTCGGATAGAAGGTTGGAGATCCAATTAAATTTAGCAGTGGTGTTGGCGACTACTTTATATTCGACTTCAATAGATGATCAAGCTACAGAATGTTGCTTGTGACCACGAAACTGGATTGCGACCTAGCGACAAAAAAAAATGCACCTGTGGATTGATAATTGTCACGATCCCTACTCCAATCCGCATCAGAATATGCTTCTAAAGAGGCATTATGAAACTGATCAGTGAAAGCATGTAGATTGGTGTTGGAGTCATGATAAAGCTGAATACCATCATCAACAGTGTCGGCAAGGTAGCGAAGAAACCACTTTACATCAGCCTAATGTTCAGTAGTCGGATGTTAATTGAAATGAGATAGTTGATTCACAATAAAGGAAATGTCTGGTCTTGTCAGTAGTAAGTATTGTAGATTACTCGAGATTGTCGAGTACTCTCTAGCATCGGAAAGAGGAGAGCTAGTATCTTTTGTGAGTGTAGGAGTTGTAACCATAGGAGTAATAACCGATGTAGCATCCTGCATTTTGGTTTGATGTAACAAATCAAGTGTATACTTGTGTTGGGAGAGAATAAGACTATGTCACTTTGGAACAACTTCAATGTCAAGAAAGTAAGATAAAGGCCCCAAATCTTTGAAAGAGAATTTTTTAGCATGCGTCTGAATGTAGTCATTGATAAGTGCCGAGTTACTACATGTGACATTGGTGTCGTCAACATAGACAATTAAAATGAGAGTGTCATGACCATAGCGTCTGTAAACAAGGAAACAAGAAGGATTAATTTTGTGTTTGAAGAAAAATTTGTGTCAATCGGTGGCCTTTATGAAGAGAAGAAGAGTTTGAGGACCAAACTGAAAATCTAAGTTTTATCAGGGACCTCATGGTATAATTTGCAAAAAGTTCTTAGGACATCAATGATGTTCTAATCCCAAAATTAGGGGAGAACTGTTGGATATAATTTTGTGATTAAAGAGAAGATGAGGGTTGTTTTGAAGACAAAGAAAAATGATAGGACCAAAACTGCAAAAATTCAATTTTACAGGGATTAAAATGTCAAAAACGTAAGAAAGCTATAGCAGATCGATTTGGACGGCTGAGATTGAGGGAATAGAGCTCAAGAAACTTATTTACAGTTATAAAATGAAATAAAAATAAAAATTATGTGATTGGCTCTTGTAAAAAGAGAAAAGTGAGCTTGTTTTTCTACAAAGTCAAGCTTGTAATCGGAAATCACAAAATGAAGAATATGGTTTTTGCAAGTTCTATCCAAATGTAGATTCCGTACATAATTTCCGTTTTTTATTGTGTAGAATAAATTAGTTGATACTTCATAAAATTTGAGAAATCATTGACACGAAACCAACCCGACAATTTTAGTCGATATAAATCTCAGATCCCCAATTTAAGTATTCTATTCCTGTAAATTTAAAATTCCTTTGAAATGTAAGCAAATATCACTCTTCATTCAGAAAATGTATTTTGGCATTGATCATGGAAGGGGAGATGAAAGAATGGAAAACTAAAACTAGTATGTTTGACGATTTCATTTCTTTTTTGTAAAAAAAATTTAAATTAAGTTTTCCTTTTTTTTTTTTCAATTTATCACCTTATTTCAATTAATTATTTAATTTAACACCTAGTCAATTAGATTAATTAGTTAATTTAACACATATTCAATTAGATTAATTATTTGATTTAACACATAATCAATTAGATGGAATATAATTAAGGCATGTTGGCCGTACACTTTGATTCCGGTCTCTATGGACATTACACATAATATTCTTAGAATTTATCAGGAAATGTTGGCTTAATGGTTATTCGGGTAGATTTTTATACTGAAGGTTAAGGGACCAATTTTTTGGGACGTTATTCTTAGAATTATTTGGAATGAGAGATGATTACTCTTCTTTATATGGTCCAAAAATTATTGACAAAAAAAAAAATCTTAGAATTGCTTAATTGTCTGATTTTGGATGCTACCTCATTATGTAGTCCCAACCATTAAAAATAAAATACAAAGAGATAGATCATCAGACCACTTAAATAACTACATGACAATCATTTTCTTTTAATGATTGACCAAATTTTTAAAAATATACACATATCAATTATTTATTTGCACCAAAATATAAATGACGATATGCAAAGAAGTTTTTACTTAAAAAATCATCTCAAAGATATATACATAAAAGTTCATAATACATACATCATAAAATCGAACCCATACAGTTCACCCAATAACACTGATGAGGGTTGAATCTGAAAATTAGCTTTCAAGAAACCCTAATTTCAAAATAATATAAATATAATTGTACTCGAATCAACAATTTTGCTAAAACACGTTTTCGCCGTTTATATCTTGTCTCTTTCTGAAGCGATAGGTCTTGCATTTTTTTTTTCTTTTGAAATCGTATAATTTTTTCGTAGCTAAACAGTAATAGATTTATTGGTTATCAAGATATCAAGACCTTGATGTAAGAGGTGCACAGCATAGACACAGAAGCTAAATCGACAGACGATTGAACCTTTTTTTTTTCTATGATTTCAATCGAATATACCGCCACTTTTGGTGGTGTAGTTGTCGGATTTTAGAAATTTTTATATGGCCGAACTCATTTCAACGAGCTGAACGTCGTGGTGGTGTCGGACTTTTCAAAGTTGAACCGTTTGATGTAGATCTACGCTTAAAGGTTCAGTCACCGCACCTTTAAGCTTAGATCTACAACAAACGGTTCAAAATTTGAAAAATCCGACACCATCACGACGTTCAGCTCGTCGAAACAAGTCCGACCATATAAAAGTTTCTGAAATCGGCGGCTCCACCAAAAGTGGTGGCCGGAATCTGCAAATTTTTTTGAGAAAGGTTGAAGATGATGCCGTGTCATTTTTGCCGAGTAAGCAGGTGATATGTCGTTTATGTGGCACTGACTGCACATTTGACAGAAGATTTGTGCCACATAAACAATTTTTTGACGGAAATATGATTTTGTTAGGAAATTTAACAAAAATGTATGATTTTGTTAGTTGACTTTTTCGAAATAGAAACTTGTTAAACATTTGAGACTTGAAGTAGGTAAAATGTTATTATCCCGTGTAAAGCGATTTAACTTAAAATTCAAAGGGCAAAAATGTAAATGTCACGAAATTCTCGTGTCTTTACCAAATTCTCCCGTCGAGTTACTGCCAGTCTTTTTTTTTTTCTGATTATATTTAAAATCAATCTTTTACACAAATTATAAATATATGTATATCTCACTCAAAATACATCATGTTATTTAAAGCAGTGCGTTCGTTTCGTGTTTCATATTTCGACGTCAAAAATCGTATTTTTTATTAAAAATATGAAAAAAACGTATCTTTTTGAGAATGTTGTTTCAAATTCGAAAAATCATGATGTATTTTGAGATGGAGGGAGTATTAAAGAATTTTTATTTTTCTTTTCCGGAAAGGAAATCCAAATTCATTACTCCGTTATTACCAAACAAAAACCCTATTAATTGGACCGAAGCCTGCTCTAGGGTTTTACTCCTAATCAATCGGATCCAAACAAGTCAATCACCTCTCTATTCCTCTCTTTCTCTCTCTCTAAACTTTCGTAGGTATGTTTTCAAATTCCAAACTTTGTACTTTGAGCTAATTGTTTACTGCAAATTTATCATTTTCTTAAGAGAGTTCAGTGCCAAGTGCAGCTAGCAGGAGGTCAGGAATGGAGATTTGCGGTTATCTTTCTGCAGAGAGGAATACCAAAGCTTTATCTTTCATGGAAGCTACTCTAGTGGCTGAGACTATGCTTGCTCTACAAAAATCTCTTCTTTTGCTGGTATCTCTCTTACCCATTAACTTTATATTTTCAAATTTTGAGTCTTTCCGATGTATTTTGAGTGTTGGGTTCAGTGTTTGAAAGAATTTTGGATTGTTTTTTCCTGTAATGTGAAGTGATTTTACATTGATTTTGAGCTGATCTCTTGTTTTGAAGTCACTTTTGCATAGTATTTAAGCTGCATTGTTACAGTGGTTGCTCGATTTGTTCTTTCGAGCGTTTGCGTAGATTGCGAATGGTGACCACTCCCTTTTCCCGCAATTTTAGAAAGAATAGTCTCCGAGTTCCATTCACATGTGACACTTTTTACTTTTATAAAGCTCCATTTTTCAGTTTTGGGGCCAGCATAGCTCTAGATCTGAAACTTAGACTTGCACAGTATGGAATGGATGTGTTCCTTTTTGCTGCCTTTGTTTGGTTATATATGTTACGCAATGAATCTGGGATGCCTCAAATAATGAATAGTACACTATTGCTGATGGTCATAGATTCTTCTATGCTGTTGCTCAAATGGTTCTTCGTTTAATAAAATGGTCAATTTTTAACAGTAACTCTTCAAGGTCCCCCAAATAATTTTTTCGGTTCTGTTCTTTCTACTTTATATAGAAGTCATTCAACGAGTTCTTTGACGTAATATAATTCATCGAACATTCTCATGAGCCACATCCAAGATTTTGTTGCATCATTTTACTTCTGTTTTCTACATTTACAACCTGGAGCAGGATTTCAATTTTTTTTATGATGTATAGTTGTTGGTCTTACTTGGCATCTCTGTTCATTACTTAACCTATTTTTTTGGCCTTATTTCAGGCAGGATTGGCTCTAATTGAAGTCCAGAGATTGCAAACTCTGTCAGCAATCGATGAAAGGTATTAATAATAACCTTTTTGCACTTTGTGTTGTCATCTGAATTTTGTATTATTATTTTGTAAGGAGACATCGAGTAACTTTGATTCAATTGTTTTCTGCAGGTTTCCTTTCGATGAACTTAACAAAAAACAGCAAGCTGGCCCCGAAAACATGGACGGTAGTGACTCAGACAATGATGACGAGGAAGACGAACCCGAGGATCAAGACGACGATGACGATGACGATGATGATGGAAATGACGAGGATTACTCAGGTGAAGAAGGCGAGGATGCCAGTGCTGATCCCGAGGATGATCCTGAAGCAAATGGAGCAGGGGGGAGTGATGACGACGGAGATGATGACGATGACGACGACGATGATGCAGGTGAAGATGATGCTGAAGATGAGGAGGAAGAAGATGAAGACGACGACGACGAACCTCAGCCACCTTCTAAGAAAAGGAAGTGAATGTAACGACGTTAGGTCTCTGTAGCTCTCTGATTTGTTTGCAGTTTGGGGGCAGTAGATTGATTTTAGTGGACTAGGGATACTTCAGGTTATCTGTTTGTATCCTCTTCAGAGTCAGAACGAACATTTTCTTCTGGTGTTTATGAACTAATTGTTACTATTATTATGTAAAATGCTTGTGGATTAATGATTAGAGTACTCTTTGATCAGTCGAATTAGAATTCCGTTTGGGATGATTAATATATGAACTGTTTCTTCTGATTTGAAGATGGAATATCAGCAAAGTTCTTATTCTCATCGAGTCAGAGCATAGTCATAATTGGCCAGGATTTTGCTTCCAACTTATCACGATGGCATATACTAATCTTGAATTCGATGAATTGTTCTTGGTTAGGGAGCATACACAGTTACTGTATGTAAGACCAGTCTCCCAATAATGCAGATTATAGTCAGTAGTCTTGAACTGGCTAAAACCTTCGTTTCAACAGTATTCAATTAATGAATTATGATGCCGATGACAATTGTAATTGTAATGGAAATAGTCGCCTAAAGACATGAGTGGATCTTTGACAGGGAAAGAGAGAATATACAAAGTTCTCAGGGCGTACAGGGCCGAAATTTCTGAAACTAAAATGAATACATATAATCTTTTGTTCAGGACGAGAGGAAGGAAGATATTATTATAGAAATCTCAGTAAAATGTTTCCAGAATTAACAATTAAGTTCACAAATCAGTACCCAATGAGACTAGGAAAATAATACTACTACAAAGGATCATTAAATGTGAATAGAAAGCAGGCAGAGTCTCGGTGGGATGCCCAAAAAATGATAATAATTTGGTCCTCCTTGGTGTCGCCGGGATTCTTTGAAAGCATAGTGAGATGTTAAGAATCACATACCAAGAGGATGTCCTGCAAGAGAAAGAGATAGCATAGATTAAATCAGAATGGCATAAAAGTACATCCTTGATAATTTAGTATAGAATTTCAGCATCATCAATCACGAATCTAAGTTTAGCTTTACAATACGAATACAAATATCTAACTAAAGCATAGTTACTAAGTCAAAACAGCAGCATGACAAAGATGGCAATGTTACAATTTCTAAAGGCATTGATGGCAAATGCAAGGCTACTATGTAGCTACCACAATTGGCTACATCGTTCGAAGCTAGATTTTATGGATACCCAAAAACTTATGTATGCTCTATTCAGTTTCGAACATTAATGATAACAAGAGAACATAGACTATGCAAGTGTGAAAGAACACAATTTTCAATCAATAAGCAGTATTGGTGTTGAAATATTGATCATTAGAAAAAAACTTTATCTGCTTGCAGATTCCTGTTTTTCTGATCAAATCAAATGAGCTTATTACTTAAACTTCAAATGGACAACAAAATATTCTCCCCAAAACCCCATTACAGCAAATGATCTATATGAAAAGATGTTCAATACTTATTAAACACTCACTCATGATGGCATCTTCCCGCTTCGGAAAACTGCAAACTTTGTCATCTCAGAGTACTTATAATCAATCCCATTCTCATTGAGAAACCCTTCGAGCTCCATCTTCACACTCTCTGGATCCTCACTCTCGCATTCAATCTCATAACAATTCCCAAACTCGTACTGAGTTTCATCAACCTCAAGTTTCAATCCTCTCCAGGTGTAAACATTCCTCACATTCTTAAATCCACCTAAACCCACAATACCTTTTTCATTAACAACCCCAAACTCATCCCTACATCGCTTCAAAATCCTCGAATCCAGAGTGTTTAACAACGAAGAGTCCTTGACATAGCTGAGTGCAACAGCTCCATCTATCTCTTCTTCATCTTCCTCGACCCGACTCACACCATCGATCAAAACAGGCTTCGATTTGAGACAGACGATCGCTTTCGTCCCAATTTCATCGTTATTAACGATTCGGATGCGAAGAACAGAGCGATTAACGGACAGATCGTTATCAGGCGTGTCAAAGAAGTGGTTCTCTTGGTTAAGAGTCTTGAAATGAAAGGTTTTTAAAAGGGTTTTCAATTTATCGAAATTTTCTAAGTCTTTGATGCGTAGCTTCACTTCAACTTCCATTTTTGTTGTTTAGTTTGGAGAGAGACCGATCCGGTTGTGGGGTTTGGCGTGACGGTCGAGGAGGTGGAGGAGAGAGGACGAAGCGGTGGTTGAGGAGGCCGAAGCGGAGGCGGCGGCGGCGGCGGCGGCGGAGGAGGAGGATGGTTTACGAGCTTCTTCGAGCTCTTCCTTATCTTCGATTTGGACTTCGATTTTCGTTGGCTTTCTTCTCAGCATAATTCTCACTCTCTCTCAATCACTTTGTGTTCATCAATTATTTGATTCCATGGCTTGTGTTGGTGTTCATCTTTAACCTAAAGTAAACTTAGTTAGAATTATGATTAGCTCCTCAATGTATAGATAAAATGATTAATTGACCCTTTAGTTTCTTTTCTCTCTAAATTGAGAAATCTTTTTTTGAAAAGTCGAAGTGCAGTATATACATAATAAAAAGTAAAGAGGTTTATTTGTAGTTTAATCAAAATATTTCGAAATTCTGCATCGTAGTTTTGTCAAAAAGGATCCCGATTCGAATTGCAGAAGGCTAGCGCTTTTGACTACTGGGAGGAGTGGAAAGAAAGACGGCTTTTAAAGGTTCAAACCCTAACGGAGAACCTCTGGCTCGGCTCAATCTCAGTCCACATTCTCTTCGCCGTCGTCGATTCTTTCCGCCGTTTCCGTTCACCGTCTCCAGGTCAGTAGCGATTCCGTTTCTCTCTCCTCTCTCCATTGCTCTTTGCTTAGTTAGGAAAGTAGAGATTGTGTATGCTGCTGAATTAGGTGTTTTCTGAAAGTAGCAGATTGCTTGCTTAGATTGCATAATGATTAGATTATTATGTGTTGTATACAGATTGGAGCTGTTTAAAGTTTGCATTGTGAATTTTGTTGGTCAAGAGGTCGAGATTGTGAAAACATCAGTTTGAATTCCAATTATCAAGTTACTATTGTGACTTTTATGTTTATACAATGGATTCCAAGCCATTTGTTTGGTGATGTCGTTGTATTACAGTAATGATAAAATCTCGATAGAAAATTGAACAACAAGATAGAACCTGTTCGACAATAAACAAACTCGTATTCTTTTGATCTAATGGCCGCATGTTATTGCCTTCTGATTGATCTAATGGCTAGAGTAGGGGTGCCAAAAAACCGATCCAAATCTATTAGCAGAAATCAAACCAACCTGACCTTAAACCAACCAAAAAGTGCTCTGTAGCAATTCTAATTGGTTTCATTCTCTTTGTTTTAAATCAGTTCGGTTTAGTGACGGGAACTGATTTGTCAATATAATACATTAATTCTCTGCCATATTGAGGTTTAAGAAATCCTATCTTAACCTCTTTCTAAAATCTAAAGTGAAAACCCTAATCAAACACAGACTAATCGCTTTCATTATCACAAGTTTCACCAGGCGCAGCTTCATTGCTCAGCCTACCCTCTGTCCATGCTTAGCGTCTTCCACTCTCACGGTTCACGATAAGCAAATATATGTCCCGTCTTCCTCACGTACAGGCCCACCTCCCTGACCATCAATTGAAATATGCTTTATGTTAGGATTTAGATTTCTATTGCATTTTCTCAAATCTTCATGTTCTATTTTATTGTTGGGTTTGATTTTTGCTGCTTTGATATTGTTCATTGTGTGAACTGCTTAATAATGTTCAATTTTGTAATGCTATGAATCTTTTCATGTTCTAACTTTTGATGTTTTGTTTCCTTTGTCATGGATTCTTTCTCAAGGATTTTAGCACTGTTTGTAATTTTGCAAGGAAAACAGATTTGTCTGCTATAAATGATCTTGCACTTATGTTTTTCTTTTTCTTTTTTAGTTCTGGTGTCTTCCTTTATTGTCCCTGTATGAGAATTTGGCACGTCTGCTTTTAGTTTTCTTTTGTTCGGTGATCTGTTAGTGTTAGATGTTCTTAAAATGTTGCGGTGCATCAATATTTTTTAAAAGAGACGTTTATTAAGATTTGGACAAATTTAGATGCAATGTATATGAATTTGGATACACTGGTTTTGAATCATGTTTGGGTTAGCTGGTTTGAATTATGTTGACTGTATTATTTTCTTTGTTACCTGTTGTTATAGTTCACTCAATAAGTTTCTTATTATTTGCATTCTTTTAACTCATATATTAAAACAAGTTTGCGTTCATTGAAATTTGTAGGAATCAATATATTAAAGGTGCATAGATGGGTGATTCCCCTGACTGTAGCCGGAGTTATGTGAAACGAGACAGGGAGGATAGGTTGGAAAGGGGTCGGGATGATGAAGAATGGGAGGCCAGTGATGAACGGAGGCATGGTTCTAGCAAGTCGAAAACTCGCAACAATGCAGAAGAGACTGAAGGGCAAGACAGTAAGGCTAGGAGGAGAAGCTCTAAAGATCGAGGTGATAACAAGAGGAGATCAGGTGGTTCAAGTAGAGCAGATAGTGACGAAGACGATTATGATGCGAGAAAAGGGCTACGCTCTAAGCAGGGAAAGAGAAAGCATGATGAGAGCTCTTTGGAGAAACTAAGCAGTTGGTACCAGGATGGGGAATTGCAAAACAGGCAAGATGTAGAGAATTCGGGAAGTAGGGGGCACGTGAGGTCTGACGAAAGTGACAGAAGGAAAAACACATCTAAGGGTTCAGAGCATGAGAGCGCCCGGAGTGGAAGTAAAAGAAAAGAAGAAAAATCATATGATGGGGAGAAGACACTGGATAGAGAGACAAGGTACTCTGAAAAGAAGGAGAGCACCAGAGAGAAAGTTCACGGTTCTTCTGAATCTGCAAAAAATCCAAGGAGAAGATGGGATGAGGCAGATACTAACAGGAAACCTGATGATAATTATTATGAAACATTTGATCTTAGAAATGGCATCAATTCTGATTCTAAGTATGAGAGCATAAGAGAGAGAAGCTCGAGAAATGAGCCCATCGAGACCGAAAAGGCCTCCAACTCTAACAACAGAGACGAGAGGAGTAGAATCAAAGGAAGGCCGGAAACCCTGGAAGAAGATGATAGGGGTAGCCCAAATGATCATGAAGACAGATATGGAAGGGGTAAGAGTGACAAACATAAACAGAGGTCGTCCAGTGGCCAAGACCCTACTGAAAGCCAGAATAGGTCCAGGACTCCTGAGAAAACCGGGAGACGTTACCAAGAAACAGACCACATCGAGATGGATTATGAAAGGAGTGGTGAAAAGGATCCAGATTTAAGAGAGCATCGGAGAAGAAGGCAGCCCAATGATAAAGATTCAAAAGATGGGGACCCCAGCTATGATCGAGGCCGTGAGTGGGAGTTGCCTAGGCGTAGCCGTGACAGGAGTGACAATGATAGGCTTCATCTACGGCCAGGTAACAGGAAGGATGGAATCAGGGGAGAAGCTGTAAAAACTTCATCGAACTTTGGAATCTCAAACGAGAACTACGATGTGATTGAAATCCAAACCAAGCCTCTTAATTACGGAAGAGGAACCAGTCAGCGACCTGATTTGTTAGGGTCTGTGCCATCAAGTGAAGATTTAAATAATTTTATGGATGAGGGCGCCTTCAAGGGGGATTTAAATGCGTGGAGGGATGAAACTGATTACCGAGCTCCTAGGCCTGGTCAAAGTTTAGGTGGTGCTCCACAGCCTCCATTTGGACATGATGATATGGGATCCTTTGGTAGAGGCATGAAGGGGAATAGGCCAGGAAGAGGAGGCAGGGGTAGGCCCGGTGGAAGAGACGGCCAACAGGTGGGACCTCTATTACCGATCTTGGGACCACACTTCGGGCCTCTAGGAATGCCGCCTCTTACTCCCGGCATGTCACCTGCCCCAGGTCCTCTGATTTCCCCTGGTGTTTTGATACCGCCATTTTCTCCAATTGTATGGCCTCGAGGTGTAGATATGAATATGTTTAATTCACCAAATCTCTCCCATGTCCCTCCAGGTCCTGGAGGGCCCAGATTTCCTTCTAACATGGGAAATCCTACAAATCCCAGCATGTTCTTTAATCAATCGGGCCCTGGAAGAGAAGGGCCTCCAAGCATCTCCGGGCCTGCCGGGAGCAACGCCTCGTCGCAGATAGGATCAGGAACACACCCTGATAGAACCCCTGGGGGCTGGACTCCTAGAAATGGACCTGCTGGTAAAGCTCCTTCTAGGGGAGAGCAGAATGATTACTCTCAAAACTTTGTTGACACTGGAATGAGGCCTCAGAATTTCATCAGAGAGTTGGAGCTTACTCATGTTGTAGAGGATTACCCCAAGCTTAGGGAGCTTATACAGAAAAAGGACGAGATAGTTGCAAATTCTGCTTCGGCTCCTATGTATTACAAATGTGATCTCCGCGAATTTGAGCTTTCTCCTGAGTTCTTTGGGACCAAATTTGATGTTATCCTTGTTGACCCCCCATGGGAAGAGTATGTCCATCGAGCTCCTGGTGTTACTGACCATATGGAGTCCTGGACATTCGAAGAAATACAAAATCTCAAGATTGAGGTAATATATAACACATCCATTTCCTAGCCTAGCCTAGCCTTCTGAAGGAAAAATAAAAAAGAAATCCTTAGATGCTCATGTGGCATTGTTGGTGCATAATTGCATATTTGTGGTCGTATATGATAACTGTCTCTTCTCTTGACTCAATTTTCAATACATTCATCTATGATGTTTACAGGCAATAGCAGACACTCCTTCATTTATCTTTCTTTGGGTGGGTGATGGTGTGGGGCTCGAACAGGGTCGTCAATGCCTGAAGAAGGTACTTGATCAGCCGCTTTAATTACTTATATTTCTCCTACTCTCTTTTTCATGGTTTATAACAATCTTTCAGAATAGTTTTCATTTATTTATATATTTCATTTATGCTTTAGTGGGGATTTCGGAGGTGTGAGGATATATGTTGGGTTAAGACAAACAAGAGTACTGCAACTCCAGGCTTGAGACATGATTCTCTTACTTTGTTTCAGCACTCAAAGGTGGAGTTCTTTGCTCTGCTAGATTCCCTTGTTTGTTTTTTGCTTTGTAATGCATTTTACATTTTAGTTTGTGGTGATGGTGTAGGAACACTGCTTGATGGGCATAAAAGGAACTGTTCGGCGAAGCACTGATGGCCACATAATTCATGCTAACATTGACACCGACGTGATTATAGCTGAGGAACCTCCATATGGTCAGTATTATCTTTAATATTGCTAAGAACCTGGTTTCCTGCTAATTTAAAAGTGAAATTGAAAGAAAACATTGCCATACGATTTTAGTGTCAAACTCTTCGACTTTGATGCGATGTTCTTTAGCGATTTGGCCATTAATGCTATTGAAATTGCAGGGTCAACACGAAAGCCTGAAGATATGTATCGGATTATCGAGCATTTCTCACTTGGTCGTAGAAGGCTTGAGCTCTTTGGTGAAGAGCATAATATTCGCTCTGGTTGGCTTACTGTTGGTAACGAATTATCATCGTCAAATTTTGATGCCAAGGTATTTGGGAAACGGAATGTATTTTAGTTATTGCATTTTTTGTTTTTCTATTCAAATTGACTGTGAATTGATATTTTTTCCAGACATATGTAAGAAACTTTGCCGACAAGGACGGCAAAGTTTGGCAAGGAGGGGGAGGAAGGAACCCACCACCAGACGCGCCACATCTCGTTGTGACGACTCCCGATATCGAGGGCTTGCGTCCCAAGTCACCGATGAGAAACCAGCAACAAATGCAAGAGCAATCGCCATCGATTTCGTTGACATCCGGCAATCCGAACAGAAGGCCTTCCATCAATGAGCTGCAGAATGCAAACATTAATAGTTTTAATCAAGATGTTTCCGGTGGTTCGAACCCATCGACTCCGGCTCCATGGTCGATGGTTAGAGAAGGTACCATGCCTGATCTGCATGTATATGGTGGTCAAGCAAATGGAGACTAGTCTAGACTGGCTAGGATTTTGAAGCTTACGGAATATTCATGAAATATGTACTGTATTAACAAAATTTTGAAACTAAATGTGCACTTCCTTTTCATTCTCTATAGTTCTGTTGTAATTGTCGTAGATAAGTTATCTTTAATCGATTATGAGCTAGTATAGTCAAATTGTTGATAAACATGTTTTGAAATAATCTAGAATCTTTTAAAAAGGTTCATGACAAAGCTCAGCTAATTCCTAATGCTTAAATTTCCTCAGATGGTTGTTTCCTCATTCCTCAGAAACTTATGTCTTAATTATTAGATCATTATTATTTCATCTGTCTCATAATATATAATTTTTTTGGACTTTTTATTATTTTAAAATAGATTATTATTATGTTTAATTTTGATCAAAATATATTAAATTTTTTCATTCACCTCATTTTTTTTTTATTAATAACTATGTAGTGAGAGATGGATGAAATAATACATTATAGATCCACAGTTCCAAGAAATGTAAAAAATGTTTGTGGTTGTTCAAGATGAAAGAAATGAAACAAAAAGTTTCTCTTAAAATGAAACAACTATTTGGGCCTGCCAATTATTATTGGAAGAAAGAAACAGATAAATTTTGAAATACCTAAGGGATAGAGTGAAAAATAAGATAGCCAATTGGAAAGGAAAACTTTTGTCTCCAGCAGGGAAAGCAACCTTATTAAGGCAGTTTTGCAATCGGTTCCTATATTTGCGATGTCTCTTTTTAAACTACCGGCAGATTTCTGTGAGAGTCTCGAGATGGATTGTGCAAAATTCTTCTGAGGTGCGAGTGATGGGAGACGGAAGATTCGCTGGGCAGCCTGGGGAAAGTTGTGCGTAAAACAGAAAGAAGGAGGTTTCGGGTTTCGATGTCTGGAAGCTTATAACTTGGCGCTAATAGCAAAACAAGGATGGCGGCTAATGGAGAATCCTGACTCTTTGATGGTAAGGGTTCTGAAAGCTAAATATTTTAAAAGGACTCACTTTTTGAGAGCACATTATGGGACAGCGCCTTCGGATATTTGGCGGGGCTTGGTGGATTCAACAGAGGTTTTGTTGGCAGGGGGTCGATGGAGAATTGGAAATGGAGCTAATGTATTTGTGTATAAGGACAGATGGATTAAGAACATACCTGAGTTTAGGATTCATTACGGAATGCAAGGGGATATGTCTCTCCGAGTGCATAGTCTGTTTGATTATGTCACGAGGAAATGGAAACAGGAAAAATTATATGACTTGTTTCCTGTGCAGGTAGCGGAGGCAATATCAAACACCCCGATCGGTAGAGTTGGGGATAACGATAAACTAATTTGGTGTACTGCAACGGATGGGCAATACTCAATAAAGTCAGGTTACTATGTGGCCAAGAACATGAAGATAGGGACTGGGCAGGCTGAGACAGGCATAGAGTTTCAACACTGGGGAAAGTTATGGAAGCTGCAAGTGACTCCAGCTGTGACATTCTTTGTTTGGAAGCTGTGCAAAGGGCTGCTTGGTACTCGAGACAATCTCAATCGGCGAGGTATGTCGTTACCAAATCATTGTGAAGTCTGTTATGATAGGGAGGAGTCTATCTTGCATGTTATCAGGGATTGTTGTTGGGCTAGTTCAGTATGGAATTGTCTAAATATGTCTATGGTGACTGTTGCTACCCATACTGACCTGACCTGCTGGTTAAATAGCCTCTTTACGATGTTAATAGATGAACAACTATGTATATTTATTGGGGCAGCGTGGAAGATTTGGTGCAACAGGAACAGGACGATCTTTGAATCGACGTGTGCTGTAGGGAAGGTGGCAGCTGAACAGATCAGATGGTGGATGCAGGAAAACAGGCTGCTATCAGTGAGTCATATCAGACAGGTTTCGGCCAGTAGGGATGAGGCGGACTGAAGGTGGCATGTTCCTGAGACTGGTGTCCTCAAAGTAAACTATGATGCATCCTTTGTATATGGTCAGAACTACAACAAATTTGGTTACATAGCGAGGGATGATCGGGGGAACGTGATTCATGCTGCCTCAGGGAGATTAGGACCTGCTGAGGATGTATTACAGGCTGAAGCTTTGCCTGCACTTCGGGCACTCTCTTGGGCGGCAGACATGAACGTGGAACGCGTCTGTCTTGAAGGAGATTATTTGATCTTAATTAAGGAATTACAGACGAGGAGGAGGAGCTCGGTAAGCTGTGGTTTGCTGATTAAAGAGATTAAGGAATTATCTCGAAAGTTTAGTTTATGTTCTTTTCAGTTTGTGAGACGAGAGGGTAATAAAGCAGCTCACATTTTGGCTGCGGTTCGATCAAATTTGTCTCTAGTTTGCTTTACATTTAATTCACTGTCTTGTAACATTGCATCGCAAGTCCATTTGGACGTTATTTAATTTATTATGGCCTGGCCATGTTAAAAAAAAAAAAGAAACTGTTTTATAGGCTGGTCTAAATCTACTATCCCAAAATCTAAATCTACTATATTTTAATTGAACTGACTTTTTTACCCTTTTAATTCCATCTCTATTTTTGTTTACCTACACACAACTACATTTCCGCATTCAAAATCCTCGAAAAAATATTTTAATAATTAAATTACAATTTTCAACTTTCAACTTTATTTTATTTTAATTTATTATTTTTATAGTATTATTTATAGAGTAACTTTCTTAATTTAGGTATCTTAGACCGATTAATATCACTATTTTAGAATATTTAACATTCATTTTTTAGCGTATCACGTATTGAAAAAAATTATTCATTATTATATACATTTTCAATAAGCAAATATTTACTTTAAAGTAAAAAATAGAATTTTATATGTATAATTTATTGTTTCCTCATTTTTATATTGCTATGTACCGTATACCTTAATATTTTATTAAAAGATATTTTTATTTAAAGACAATTTCGTTTTATATTGCATGGTTAAGATATTATTAACATATGTATGAAACTTTAAAAGAGAGTTTTTTTTTTACGTAAATAAATGTTAATTTAAAATATTTCAAAATTTATATAAAAAGAGTAATTTTAATTGCAGGTCCAGCTAATTAAATTTTAATTGCACTATATTTTGTAGCAACTAATTATAAATAAATAAAATTAAAGGATATAAATGTTATTTAAACTAAAATATAGTGGATTTAGACTATATATTAATGGATTTAGATCCACCCGTTGTTCTATAGAGATAGGTTCTACTTCTAACTTTAATGGATAGAAAATAAAGGCAATTAACTGACCACTGAATACAACATAAAGGCCATTAACACAAGCATAAGTTTTACTAGAATTAATGCTATGCTAAATGAAAGCATCAGGTTCACAAAAGTCTACTGTTTCCAGTTTTAATTCTGAAAAAAAAATAAAAAAAATTACTATAAAATCCACCTTGTTGGCTCCCACAAGTTCACAACCAGTTCTCTAGAACTCTCAAAGTCTACTTGGTAGGATTTTAAGATGGAGAGAATAACACGAAATACAAGTCACATGCTGTTAGGAATACTGTGTCTCGCAACTTTCGCCTCACAAGGGTTGGCCCGTGAGGAGGATGAGCAGCCACCACTCATTCTGCTTCCGGACATTCCATTTCCGTTCCTTCCGATTCCACGACTGCCCCAGCATTTGGCTCCGTGGTTTCCCTTTCCGCAACCTCCTAAGCGTGGCTCTCCTCCTGCTTTTGTCATTCCCAGCCTTCCATTTATAGGACAAGAGATAACCAAATGCTTAAGTTCTATTATGCGCGTCGAAGGCTGTATTGTCGAGATCGAGAAGTCGTTTGTCAGCGGAAAGATTAGTATTAACGGACCTGCTTGCTGCAAAGCCATAACTAAAATCAGTGACAATTGCTGGCCGAAGTTGTTTCCACTTAGCCCATTTTTCCCTCCACTTCTCAAGAATTTTTGTGCTAAAGGTTCACGACCTTAGATGCCCTTGATCATTGCCACGAATTAGATCTATGTTAGAAATAATCGGCTTAGGATTATGAATTCAATAATTTGATTTTAATCCTCTATGTAACAATTTCCTTGTTGCTTAGGATTTTATTATAACTAGTAGATGCATATACTTATAAACAGATTGCATAGTTGAGTTTAGATGTTCAATATTGAATGAGCCAGAGTTTTAAATTTGGATAACAATTTCCTAATTTCATGTTATTTTTGCTGAGTTTAGATGTTCATCATATTGAATGGTTTAATTTTGTGATTAAATTTGATATAAAATCGAGCTAGCTGTAGGGTGTTTTTGAAGCATTTGAAAGGTGAGTGACTGAAATGAAAATCTGGAATTCATTAAGGACCTAAAAGAAAAAAACTCTTATGGACTATAATGGTTTATGAATCAGGAAAGATTCTTCATTCATGAAAATCTGAAAAAGAAGGCTTTGTAAGGGCTAATAAGCTAAAACAAAAAGTTTTGGGGATGTTTTGCAAGAAAATAATTTTGCAGGGACCCCTTTGAACAAAAGACAGAAGAGGCTGCCAGAAGATGAAGATGGACGGCTGGGATTTAGCAATTACAAAAATAATTTTTACTACAAAATTCAAAGCTCCATACTAAGTGAGCTCAAATTGAGTAATACTCACTATTTAGACTATTAACAATGACCACTCAACCATTGTGAGAGCTCTAGACGAAATTAAAAAAAAATGAATTCTTATTAAATACTACGTAATTTATTATAAAGTGTGAATAAAATTATAACGTATAAAAATATTTATATATTTTTACTTTATTTTTATACATTTTTACTATCCTACGGAATGATAATTTTTTTTTTTTATAATACGAAATGATAGTATCTTATAAAATAATACTCACTAGTTAAATGTTTTTTTTTTTTCTTCTTTTCATTTTTTTCTTTGCTAGTTATTTAGGGCATGTAGTTATGTTATCCACTTACTTGCTCTGTTTTATCAACCTCTATCAATCATGAGTTCATGACTGTATTTTTTCAACTGATATGAAATTATCATTATAAAAGAAAGCTAGTTTTATATATTTGTTACCTTTTAAAAGTAATTTAACCTAGCATAAAATTAAATAAAAGTATATTTACAACAAAAATTGTTACCAAACATTTAATCTTCAGAAATACTGATACAACCATAATCTCCTTTTTGAGGATACAACCATAATCTCCTAGTAATTAAAAATCCTACTACTAATCCCTCTTATCTGGGCTGTAAATGTCCACCAAGAGAACATCTGTAAAACTCCGACCAAAAGACCTACGTCGTCGCTAGACCCCTAATTGTTTCAACAAAAAAAATTAAATAAAAGTTATATACAATATATTTGTTGGACAAAAAAATTATTATACCAATCAAATTAGATAATTTAAAATATTATTATTATTATTTTGAAATTATTATTATTTTTTAGAGTAATAAAATGTATAAAATTTTGTATAATATAATCATTATACTGAGACGTTATCACTTTTTTAGTGTAATACAAACGTATAAATTTTATACATATTTAAAAAAATATATATATAACAAAATATTTCTTTCATTTCAGTTAGGGCCTCCAAAATGGTTGGACCGACACCGTTGGCAGAATTGGAGTTAGGATGTTGTAGGGTGCAAAATGCAAATGCCACCCAACTTAATAATAAATTTACCTTCACTCAAGAAGTTGGCAATTTATCATAGTCAAACAGATGATGACGTGATTCGAGATTTGATTGCGGGTTGTCCCAACGTGAAGGATTTCGAAATTACAAGTTGTTGCATGATTAGGAAATTACGTGTTTGGTCAGAATGTTTGAATAAGATTGTATTTGGGGGATTAGGAAATTACGTGTTTGGTCAGAATGTTTGAGTAAGATTGTATCAGATAATGATACGATACTAGAATCTATCAAAATTGAAGGAATGCGCCTCGAACAAGTTTTCATTAGCGCTCGGCGAGTAAGAAACATCGGGCTCCATGGCGGAAACGTTAAGGATTTGTGTTTAGAGTACGTTGAAATTGAAATCGGTTGGCTCGTTGACCAACTTGCTAAACTCTCATTGTTGGAGAAGCTACGTCTATCTCATTGCAAGATGTTGAAACATGTTCGTATTTGGTGTGATCATCTTAAAACTATTGTGAGGGATTGGAGTTGGTCGACCTTGATACTCCAAATCTACTCAAGTTTGATTATTAGGGTATTGCTTTTGAACTTTATTTTTCAAAAGTACCGACTATGTCATCTGTATATCTTTCGATCAACGGTGGTCAGATAGATTATTTGTCATGCATCAAACATATTCAACTATTTGCAAAATGAAAGCAATGCTCCAAGAAGATGATTTGGGAAAGCAAGGTACGAAATTAATTATACATTTATCTCTAATCACTTTGTGATATATATACTAGAGAGTAAAGAAAAAGAGATCAAGTATCATTTTCAGGTACGTACTAATCCGATCGATTGTTATTTGTTTTTTCTAATAATCAGCTAGGCTGCGACTTTATTATTCTTTATAAGTCTCGTACAAGAACCTTAAACCAAGGACAGAGTTGCCGCAAATCTTCCGATCCCTTGTCGTGTTGGAGAAATTGCGTAAAGGATGTGAAGATGGTAAAATATAAACGTGAAGATGGTCGGCGACTCTTTGAAAAAGTTGATCTCCTTCCTCAAGAATCGGAGATCTTAAACAAACTCCGCAAACTCGTTATCCGGACAACCTAATTCCTGATTCTCTAGCTAGTTTGTATGGCCGATGTGGTTCTATGTGTTTTTCTTTTGAATAGTTTGGTTTTATGTTTATTAGTACTTCATATCAAAAACAACTAATTCCTACTCTGAAATTCCTTAATCAAACTGTTGGAGGCAAAGCAGATTAAAATAGAAACTATAGGGACTTAATTGATAAAATAAAAACTATAGGGACTTAATATATCAAACTATAGGGATTTAATTAAAAAAAAATCATTAAAAACTCTAAATAACTATCGCCGCATATCTCCGAGTCCGAACACTACCGCCGCCGACCATACACTACAACTACCACCACCATCTCTGCTGCCTCCTATCAGTCCACCTGCCCACTATCCTATCCACCGATCCCGATTTTACACTCATGTAGGATAGGGATGATTGAAACGCGTCCCCATATAGGATTTGGAAAAGATAACGAAGACACCCCCATTCTGCCACCGTCAACTTGGCTGCGCCACCTCCCGTCTCCGATCAGAGCCTAAAGGCAACAAACCAAAGTCACATCCTTTTCAAAGGTAGGTCTTGATCATTCGATTGTCATTTTACCGAATGGCTTTACTGGAAACTCAGTTTTGCAATAATTGATAAAAATCGAGACTTTCATGTTTCCATCATTCTTATAATCTTAATTTTCAGTTGGGTTTCCATCATTATTGGGTAGCTAAGCTTGAAGATATATTATAATGGACCTCTCTCCATTCAAGCTCGACATTGATGAGCTTATAGATGAGTTTGTCCAGGTAACGTATGAGCAGCATTCGTGATTTTTCTTTCTTTCATATCTTTTCTGGCTTCTTACTTTTGTTTAATTGGGAACTGACAGAGTGATTCAGCAAGTTTAGCTGATATGAAGAGGATATGGCGGTCTAGGAAGTTTTCATTCATCTTTGAGGCATTACCTTCCACCAATTTGGCCTTGTTTATGCAATCAATATTCGTCCATACTATAGGTTGGTGTGTAATTTTATGTGTTTGATTTTAGATAAAAATGATGAGATGTTGCTTTTCTTTCATTGTTTTACTTGGATGTGAGTGAAATTTGTATTTTGTTGTTTGTTTGTGATGCAGGTCACATGGTGAGTGCTGATTCTTCTTTGTCTCGCAGATTAGGCAGCCTCTATTGCCTATACTGCCTGTACGAGACACAGCCATTCAAACCTCATTTCAACATTTATATCACTCTTGGTATTTTAGATTTTCTCTTGCTCATTTAAGTTTTATTGTTTTTTCAGATTAATTTTTTAAGGACTAGCTAGCTTAGCTAGGGCTAATAGTTGAGAATGACCAAATGTAGGCTTTGTTTATTTTAATCTGCTCTTTTGGTTTCTTCAACAGAGGAACTACACAAACTTCAAAATCTTGTCATCGAGGCAAAGAAAAATGGGATATCTGTAGCTATTGCTGTGGTAAAAACAATGTTGGAGAAACAAATGTTTCTTTTGGGATGTGTAGACTTAAATGAGGCACCTCTTTAAACAGACAGTTAACCAACTCACTGAATTACAGAATGCTCGTGTCAAAGTTGCATGTGACAAGTATGTTTGTTGACATTCTTAACTCCCTCTTTTTTTCTCCACTTTAGTTCGAACTCAGAGTTTCTTACTCTTTTTCATTCATTTTGCTTTACAGGTTATTTAGTGATACTCGGATCGACCACTTTCTTGACATGGACCTGGTGAGTTACATCCATCCTATGAAGTTATGTAGGAAATGGAGTTTTATCTTGGGACAAAACAGATTTTTAACTTTGTTTGTTCATATAATGAAATAACAGGGTACGGAAATTGATCTCAAGGAATTAAGGAAAATATCAACTGGATATGAAGCAGCTAAAAAGCGAGCTATTGGAGGTATATGCCTTTTGCTCAACTTCTCTGATCAGTTTTAATTGGTAGCTAAAATGTGAATGATTTTATTCTAACCATTTTTTTTCCCTTCATTTTCAGAGGCCAGCAAGGAGGTGGATGTGCAGGATACAAAGCATATTGCTGAGGATAAAGAAATGATGGTTGATGTCCTGGAAAACATATCGGACGACTGGAATTCTCGAAGGGAAGCGTTCCATCAACAAAAAAGACTTAACCAGCAGCATAAAGCCATAGTGCCACAAGAATTGGATAAACACGAAGATGACGAGCTCCAAGATTATAATGAACTAGATGAAATAGAGAGGTTACTCTATAGATAATTGGTAGTTTTTTATTTGAAACAGAAAATCTCTTAATGATGGTTACTGTCATTTGGCAATTAGACATGACCATAACAACGAGTAAACGTCAGCATCGATCTAACATGTTTCATTTGGCAATGAAACAAATGTATGCTACCATAGATATTTAAAACAAATATTTAAATATGCATTTAAATGTTATAAATACTAGTGAGCAGTTTAAAGAAATGAATTTCCATAACTCCACATCTCTTTTGCACTATAAAACAACACATTTGCAACTCCAAACTTCTTCAAAAACTCTAAACATCAGCACAAAATAGAAAATACATTTTCGATTCTATGACAATGACGAAATTAATCGGACTCGTCCTAGCCTGTATGCTAATCATGGTTTCGCCAGGACTAGGACGCGAATATCGAAGTGCCGATGCTTTGAAATGCATCGACACCCTTTTAGGTTACAAGGTTGTGAACTGTGTAGAAGAGATTCTTACGTCGTTTATGACCTTACAATTTCAGGTAATTGGTCCTCAGTGTTGCAATGCCATCGATAAATTGGAAAGAGGAATGTTGGCCTAAACTATTTCCTATCAACCCCTTCTTTCCTCCTAAGCTTAAGAGCTATTGTAGATCACTCTGGGCATCACTTGATGATCGCAAAGTAGTCGTTGGAAGCAAGACCTAAACCGATTTCGAGAGAGTGGTGAATGAAAAATAAGTGAGAGTTGTTTGTTAGGAGTAGAAATAGAATTATGATTTCTGTTTGCTTCTGATGACTTTAAAGATGTCGAATAAAATGGTTTAGTACTTTTTAATTTTCTGCTATAGGCGACCTCTCCTTCTTCGGAATGAGCATTAGATTATAAGAGTTTGCTATTTCCCCACATGGCCGATTTAAAATTTGGATAGACAAATAATTAGATTGACAATTTTTTTTTTTCCGATTAATTCCTTATACAAACTATCAACAGAAAATTCTTATCCTATAAAATTGAACACATATCTTCTTAATGAAAGAAATTTGGATAGACAAATAATAAGATAGACAATTTTTTTTTTCCCGATTAATTCCTTATACAAACTATCAACATAAAATTCATATTCTATAAAATTGAACACATATTCTCCTAACGAAAAAAATGTTTAATCAATTGGGTCATGTCTTAACTTACTATACATAATTTCCTTGTTGAACGATCTTAAATTCAATTAACAACTTAACTTTCATCATTATCGAGAATTGAATATGATTCCTACAAGGTACAAATCTTTTATTATTTCAGTAATTGGTAATGGTATGCAATTTAGCCAAGATATTTGGTAATGAAATTTCTAATGACGAGCATCAAATTCTTTGATGGTTCAGAGTTTGGATCAATGGTGAAGAAACCATGTTGCTGATTTTCATATTCAACATATTGAATCTCTTTTCCCATATCTTTGAGTCTCTTTGCGTATTCATCTGCCCGGTCTTTCAGCAGATCGGAGCCTCCACAAACAACCAGAATTGGATCAAGAGCGACCGGGTCGAGGTTTAGACTGTCTGGACCGAATGGGTTCACTAATGGATGATCGGTAGTATCTCCAATAGGTATTGACAGCCTCCAAAACCTATCCATTTTGATTTTATCACATCATAACACACAAAAAGGTTAGTTAACATCTTAATAAAGACATTGGATATGGCTCAATTGGAAGATATCCCAGTTAATTGAACCGAATTAGTTAGTTGATTTCGGATAATTTCAAAAATCAAAAGTAACCTGTCGATGAGTTCCCAATTCAGGAAAGCGTCTTTTGGTCCTTCAGCTTCCGATTTAGTTAACATTGTGCCCCCAAAGAATGGCGCCAATAGCACATACCCCCTGACCTGAACCGGACCCAATTCGGCCGAACCAGCCCCGAGTCGAACCGATAAATTATGAGCTATATTCCCACCAGCAGAGTCACCGGATATAAACACCTTCCCGAAATCAGCAACATCAGTCAGCCAAGTATCTGGATTCTCCGACAAGGCTTGAGCTTGAAGCCATTTCACCGCCATGAAACCATCTTCAATCGCCGCCGGCAGCCGATTCTCCGGCGCCAGTCGATAATCAGGCGAAATGATCACGGCTTGAAGCTCGGAAGCAAGCTTGAAGCAGTAGTTCTGGCAATTCGGCCAAGCCCGCGAACCGATACAAAACCCGCCACCGTGAATGTAATAAAATATCGGTAGCTTAACGGCGGAAGTGGCCGTCGCCGGCTTGTAAAGGCGGAGACTGAGGTTATGGAGAGGGTCAAAGACGACATCTTTCCATAAAACAGAGCCGTCGTCGTTAACAGGGACGTTGAAACTTGGATTAGGAGATCTCCAGATTGATCCGTCACTGTAAATTCGAAGAACTCCTCTGCATTCGTCAACCTCGTATGGAGGAGGATTAGACATTGTTTTGGTTTCAAGTTGAGTGTGAAGAGAAGATTGTAGAGGAGTGGGTTTTTAAGAAGAGAGGAGAATCGAACAACAGAGAAAGAGTTGAGAAGAGAAGAGAAGAGAATATGGCTTTTTTCGGTTTGTCTATTTTTGTTTGTTTGGTTTTGGAAATTTGTTTGACTAAGCTGACGATGGAATTTTGTCGTTGAGTGAAGGGGGTTGTTAATTAGGACAACATGTAACTATCCCAAAATGATGTTATGGATTTTGTATTTATATTTATATGTTTCAGAATCGAAAATTTTATTTAAAAAGAAAGGTTTTCAGAGCCTCTCAAAGAGTTGGAACTCCAAAGAGAATGAATAGAAAAGTAAAAGTATGTGGAACATTGACAATTGTTTTGGGAGATAATTTTTTGTATAAAATCCGTTCGGTACCAATCTATGTTACGTGGGTAGGCGCCGTTTCCTTCCCGGAGTCGGGATCGTAGCGGGGACATGTACGCTCCGTTCCAGGGACGTTTATGATATATGAGAAACGGCATTTGTCGAAACAGGAGTAATTTTTGTAAAAATAACAAACAAAACGATCAATAAGCTGTCGTTTTAGATATGAAACGTGGTAAAAAGAATGACTAGGACGCTGACTAGACTAGAAACTATAAACGCACTGTTTTTATTCACGGAAATTCAAGAACTCTCAACTGTGGTTAGTTCGTGACTCCATACCCCTCCTTCTTAAAATAAATATAAATTTTTATATATAAATTTATTTGTTAAAATTTTTTAACACTTATTTTAAAACAGAAATAATATTTTGTAAGCAGCTGATATTCAGGCATAGGCCCACTAATATTTGAGTTCCGAATTTGAATGCTTAATTATATATTTATAATGTCAATTTAATTTATTTAAACTTTTAAAATATACTATGATTTGATTTAATTTTAAAGTTATCTAACATTTTTATAGTAATTATTATTTTTAATTATTTAAACAATTGCCGTCTCTGTACCTTCAAAATTTTCAATTTCCCGTTTTCCATCCCCGCTTCTGTATATCCGTATGTGTATCCGTCCCGTTTCAAAGTAACATAGGCGCTAATTTTCCATTTTCTTTTTTCCAAAGTCAAAATATCGATCCAAGTCAAAATCCCAAATTTTAACATTTATTGCCAAAACACCTTTTTCAATCCCAGGAAAACAAGAAAAAAACTTGCCTCCTGCAGCAGGAGGCAAGCTTCACTACTGCCCATCAATCAATATATGACATCTGTATCATTAATTAATCTGTCATCTCTATTAACGTGTTTAATAAGTAGATTTTGAATAAAAACAAACTATAAGGATCTATTTTGACATTAATAAAACATTAGAGGCAGTCCCTCTTATACCCACTCACGTGTTCGATTTTTAATTAAAAAACCTTAAAGCAAACTACCATCAGTTACATGTACTTTCAATTAAAAGTGTTATTGCAAGAGATGAGAAACTTGTTATTTGTGATTTCTAATGTTGATGAATTCCCTACAATTATTGATTAGAAGTAATAAGACTGAAAATAACTATATTTTTTGTATCCATTTTGTAATTTTGATCGAAACACAACCATACCAAAGTTTTATTTATGAATTATGATTAAATGATGGTATGACACGGCTCAGATCTGAGGCTGGTGATTGTCTTTTTGAAGTATATAAAACAGGTCATCGGTCTAAAATATTGAACCGATGAATGATGGTATAACAGGAAGGCTTCTGCTCTTTATTTAAGCATCAAAACTGATCCTTAAACTATCTTTTGACACGAGAACTTCTCATTAAACAAGTGAGGAAGCCAAGATTAATTAATTGAGACAGGTGTCGCATATTGATTGATGGGCAGTAGTGAATCTTGCCTCCTGCAGTAGGAGGCAAATTTTTTCCGGAAAACAAAGTGTTTGTTCGGGCAATCTATCAAAAGAAAATCTATTTGCTACGAAGATTGAACCTAATTAATCTCTTCTCATATCAAAGATTCAGATCAATTAAATCCATCCCACTAATCACTACAGGATAACTATCGTGATCTTCTACTTTGGCCGACCACATTGAGAGAGGTGGAGCCGATCGGAGATGCTCATTTGAAGAGAGAGAGGTCGAGTTATAGAGAGCGAGAGAGAGGTCGGCTGAGATTTGAAGTGGTTGAAAAAGGAACTTGATAGTTCATACACCAAAAGATACATGGTCAACAGTACAAGATCTTGGAGCAACCATTTAGTCATCACCAATGAAATATATTTATGTTTAGGGTGAGGCCTTTGGTAATTAGCGTCATTATTTCTTATTGGGAATACATTAACAATCATTAGAAATTCCTGCTTTGGTGGTGTTTGGTAATATTTTACATGGACATCTCATTCTGGTTTGATTGGAACTCTTCATTTATTCAAAATTTTAACTTTCTCAATCGCATGAGTGATCCTCACGTATTTAAGATTTATTTGATCCTCAAAGCTGATCCGTTGGTATTTGTATCAATCAATTTTCATATGCATCTTGGAACTGGAATTAATTTGATGATCATCATCATAAATTCCTTTCTTTTATTTTTCATTGTCTGTGATAGACAAGTTACTAGAGCACAAGGATTCGTTGAATGTGCGTAGGACTAACGAGCATGCTATTGCTGGATTGCTGGTAGGGATATACAAACAAGAAATGGACTAAAGCTGATGCACACACTCTGTATCTGTCGGTAAGAAATCTCATTGTTACCTGAAATCTCTTGAATAAGATGTTACATCTGAGTTGTTTATTTTTAAGTGAAAATCTTGATTGTTCTTTATGCACGCAGTTCCTCCTGCGTACTATGCTCACTTAGCTGCATTTTGTGCACAATTCTACACGAAACCCGACATATGAGATAAGTCAAATGGTAGTGGCGTCCGACCTTTGCCAGACTTGAAAGAAAACGTCCAGAGTGTAATGTTTGTTAGATTGTTGTAGGCCAGAAACTGTAGTGAAGTTCTTTTTTTAGAGAATATCCTTCGTGCTAAATAAATATATCTTTATATTTGTTAGAGTCTGTGCATCGCACGGAAATGGTTATTAGTATATCTTAAATAGTATAAAAATCAAAAGATTAGATCTCAGCTCTCCAAGATTGTTGAACAGGTAGGATTGCATAAATTCATAACCATGAATGGAACAAAACCGTCGGAAACTTGCGATTCGTAACCTGATTAAAACCGATCGATTTCTTACTGGGCACGGTAACGCAAGCTTGTAACTCACGTAGGTTAAGAAGCTGAATATTGGGCTTGGGCTTGGGCTTGGACATGGGCTAGACCATTGATTTCTTTTCTTTTTTTCTTTTTAAAACTTACGTCGGCGATATTTTTTTATATAATTATAGAAACAAAACAAAACAATGAAGGCAGAATTCTCCTCCCGTACATCGTCAAAATTAGACCCTAGTTTACGAAAATTCTTCGTCGAAGATGAAACCACCACCGCCAGCACCACCTTATTCGTCACCGAATTCGACGGCAGCAAACCCCTCTTCTCCTCCTCCTCCAAAAACCCTAATAAGAATATCATAATCCCTCCCATCCAGGTGGAAGAAGAATCTCATTCTCGGCCCATGAGGAGGATGATGAATCTGGAAGTTCGTGACACGGAGAAATTGAAGAGCGATTTGGAGAAGCTGCCGGAGGAAGAATTCGAAGACACGCCGGTGGAAGGGTTTGGAGCTGCGATTTTAGCTGGATATGGGTCGACTCAAGGCAAAGGTATCGGAATGAATAACGCATTGCCAGAGAAGGTTTGGGTTATAACTTATAATCCCAGTATCTAGAATAGATGTTTCTGGATCATTATTTTCATGTTTTACTATGATCTTCTGCTTTCTAGAGAATGGAAAAATACAGCATAACGTGTATTTTATTATTATTACTCCCTCTATATTAAAATACACGTCCTTTGGGTGTGTTACTTGCGTAGCGTCGAGCCTTAGGAGGTGAACTTGCAATAGTGTTTTTCGGATACAACACTACATGTTTACATTTCAAAATTCTCCCCATATTTGGTTCACATTTCAAATTGGAGCCTCATTTTTGTAGTTAACTGTTCTATACATGAATCTAAAAATACAAAACATTTTAAATATCGTGCAATTTGATAGTGTAGGTTTGATAAATGTTAACAGTAGTAGTGCAAACTCAAAGCTTGTAGGTGATATATTATAATTCTCCAATGAAACTGAGAAATGGCTTCACTAGGCTTCATATTATTTTTGTGTTTTGGATGGAGTAACTGTCAAGTACTCTGTGTTCTCACTGGGACTTGATTGAACATTAAACCTGTAAACTGTGGCCAATCTGGAGTTATCAAAAAGTGGACTTTCTAATTCAGTCACAATCCTTCACAATTGATGATGTAGAAACATATATTCTGATTCTCCTCATTACTATGAATCTCTGAACACTTCCCATTCTATTTTCTAAGACCAACTTCAATTTTTTTTCTTTTCAATATTTAACGTATGGTCCCTAGATTCCATTCTCATTACTCTGCCACTCTTGTCTATATTCCCTACAACTTTCACAGCTCAACTTCCTAGCTCTTTCAGGACCATCTCTCCGTCTTTCAGGCACTCAGAGACCCTATTGCTTGTTTTGTTCATACTCTTTCTTCTTCGAAATACTCATCAACAACGACTTCATATCATAAAAATATTATTGTCGACAGTTAAGATGCATGCAGAATGAAAATTGAAGCACGTAAGGAGGCTTGTTGCACATCTTATGCAACTAGAGTATATCCATCAATGGTGTCTACAATATTCATCAAATTCTTTCTTTCCAATTTACTAGTCGGACAGCCAACCGGTGGACGGGAGTCCTCTTCAATAGTAAAATATAAAAAACTGTATAACAAAAAAATTATAACTCATTTAAATTATTTAATTTAACTAGACCACCTGGAGAGAGCTATGGACAGAAACTATCTATTGCACCAGCGGCATGAAAGCATGACATATCGCGAGATGGACCTCGAGAAGGATCTCTTTGTAATTCATTTGAGGAGCTACTGATGTTCTTAATTATTGGCAGCTTTCATCCAAGTTGTCGCTCTGTGTATGATGAAGATGGAGATCATCCGCCCATCTAGGATCGTAGCCTTTGTATGCCACTTTGTTTCTTTCAAGTAAGATAGTTCAAGCATTAATTATTTTTACAAGTTTTTTGTAATAGCTAGAACTTCCTTCCAAAACATTGCTACACTATTATTGTAAAATACTTAATTATATAACTGAATGGACCCGTCATGGATAAACTAAGAGAGACTTTTGGGATCTCGATGGTATGGCACTTGGCCTGTTGGCCATTAAATATTGT
Organism: Rutidosis leptorrhynchoides; assembly: GCF_046630445.1. Classification (NCBI taxonomy): domain Eukaryota; kingdom Viridiplantae; phylum Streptophyta; class Magnoliopsida; order Asterales; family Asteraceae; genus Rutidosis; species Rutidosis leptorrhynchoides. The sequence goes on from NW_027266757.1 coordinate 66,085, forward strand.
ATATTGTTTTTTAATTGAAAGGTTGTACAAAGAAACTAAGTCATTGATCAAGTGATTTATTTTAGCTTCAATAATGGAGCCAATTCTTGTAACCAACCATTAAGTCATAAACATGGCAGATTCTGGCAGCCTCTCTCGGCCACACATAGCTTTGTTTCCTAACGCTGGCGTTGGCCATTTGACACCCTTCCTTAGACTCGCCGCCTTGCTAATCGATCAGCGATGCCATGTCACGCTCATCACTGTCCACCCTAGCATCTCCAACGCAGAATCTCGGCTAGTTGACCATTTCCTCTCTGCTTACCCTCAAGTCAACGGAAAACGGCTTCATCTCCTCCCGTTTGATCCATCCACCGCCAACTCCACCGACCCTTTCTTCCTCCGATGGGAAGCTACAAGGAGATCCATTAGTCTCCTCCATCCTCTCCTATCTTCCATATCACCGATCTCAGCAATCGTCTACGATGTAACTTTAACTTCTCCCATCATTCCTATCTTGACTCAGCTTTCTCTCCCTGGCTACGTCCTCTTCACAGCCTCGGCTCGAATGCTCGCTTTCGTAGCTTCAATTTTCTCAAATAATGAAAATAAGCTTATAAGTAGCTCCGGTCAGGTACTCAAACCAACTGACCTTCTAGAAATTCCAGGCCTACCACCTGTCACTGTATCAATGATTCCCCAGGTACTCCTAAACCCGAAACATATCTTCACCGAAATCTTTCGCCAAGACTGTCCGAATCTCGTGAAATCATCCGGGATTCTACTCAACACGCTCGAGAAGCTAGAGCCAGAGACACTACATGCACTTAACGTCTCTACAACTCTGCCACCTGTCCACGCAGTCGGACCTCTGCTACCCTTAGGTTTCGAGAAGAGCTGCCAAACTAGAACTTTTTATAATAATAATATTGATGATGATGTAACGATCATCAGTTGGCTCAACGATCAGGGACCAGAGTCGGTGGTTTTCGTTTGTTTTGGGAGCAGAACTCCAATGTCAAGGGATCAGATAAGGGAAATCGCAGTTGGATTAGCCAGTTGTGGTCATAAATTCTTATGGGTTGTCAAGTTGAAGACAATCGATAGAGAAGATGATGATGATTTAGATGAGGTACTCGGAATCGAGCTTGTGAAGAGGATTAAGGAAAGTGGAGGGTTGGTAGTTAAGAACTGGGTCCACCAAAATGAGTTATTGGCTCATGACTCTGTTGGTGGGTTCTTGAGCCATGGTGGGTGGAACTCTATGATTGAGGCGGTGGTGAACGGTGTGCGGATACTTGTGTGGCCTCAGCTCGGCGATCAAGCGATTAGCGGACAAGTGTTGGAGACAGCTGGGATTGGGTTGTGGGATAGGAGTTGGGGTTGGGGAATGCAGAATCTTGTGAGAGGACAAGAGATTGCACACAAAGTTAAGGAGATGATGGACAGTGAATTGTTGAGACAAGCAGCTAAGCTGCTCAAGGAAGAGGCTAAGAAAGCTGCTATGGAATCGAGGACACTGAAGGAACTCGTAAAAAGATGGAGTTAAAAGAAAACAATGATCCGAGTTCTTAGAGAGTAATGCTCTTTGTCAAATTTCTTTCTACAATTAATTATAGTTTTCTTTCTATGTAGCCTGTGAACACGTGCTATATCGAGACATGAATGATTCGATTATAGCCAAACATGTTTAGCTTGTCACTTTTTTCCTAGCTCTTTCAGGTCCATTTCTCTATCTTTCAGGCACTCTGGCACCCTATTGCTTGTTCTTTCATACTTATTTATTTCTTCTTTAGAGCGAGTTAGAGTCATTAATTGGTACCATCGTGTTCGTGACGGAGAGAGGAATCTTTTGGTACCAAGAATGCAGCCGGAGGTGGCCGGAATAGTGAGAACAGAATTTGTGCAGTAGTGAGAGAAAGTATCGAGGAGAGAGAAAGCTTCAAGGTTGAAGATGACTGTTTGAACCGGTTCGGTTCAATCTGTCTCGGTTCAATCCGTTTTAAATCAAATCAATTCGTTTTAAATCGGTTCAATCGGTTTGTATAAGGGTTTATATTAAATTGGTTCGATTAGTCTATGTTGAACACGTCATGTACACGTGTCGCTTTCTGATTGGCTAAAATTGACACGTAGGCAAAACTTAACGATACTAACGGACGAGGGACTAAATAGTTCAAAAATTAACGTTTGAGAGACGATTTAGTTCGTTTTATGTTTAGAGGGACTAACCAATTCAAAAACGTTGAAAACAGGGACCAAATGGTTACTTTTGCCCTTGCAGAAAGGAGTCACAGTACTACTAATGAACCTAGACAGCAATGAAACTGTTCATACCAAGTTTGAAATTGACGGTATTCCTAAGACGATTTGTTACAGGGAGGAATACCATTTAAAACCACAACATGGAGATTTGCATAGCCGAACGGTGAAACTTAACGGAAAAGTTTTGAAAGTGGATAAATATGGGAACATGCCTATCTTGACGCCACTCGCAATACGTTCGCTCTCAAAGAAGCCGATAAAAGTTGAACCATACTCCGTTGTATTTGTTCACGTGCCAGATTTTGTTGTCCCTGCTTGTAAACAAAACCAGTAATTAAAAAGATTGAATGGTTCGATTTCAGCGAGTCATCAAATAAGAGCTGCAAATTGTATATCATTCATGTATCATCGCTGGGGAATTTAAAATCGAATTTTGTCATGTCTGAAAAAAATTGAGCTATATATAGAGATTGCATTTATAGAAAAATATACTGTTTTAGCATTTATTTTTAATTCTAACTATGCTTGTGGCACATTTACTCTTTAACAATATAAATAATCAAAGACAAACTGAAACTAGTAAAAAACTTGGAAAAAACATATTACCTTTACCATTAATAAAAACAGCACAACGCGAAAGTAAAATCCGATTCTGTTTGGATTTTGCAAGAACTGAAACAGAGGAAACAATAATTGAAATTCTAAGTAATGAATTTTATTAATTTATCGGTATGCGAGGAGCCGAGGACTGAGAAAAGAAGTTAACTTGAACGAGATTATAAATTTATCAAGTTGTACTATACATTAGTCTTTTAAATTTTAATCTCTTTAATTATTCTGCAAAGGATAACGAAAAATATATTATTTGTGCTGTAGAAAACAAATGCAGATTCGTCATGACCTGATACTTCCAAGGAAAGAAGTTTTCTATAGCAAGCATCTGCTTTATCAATATTTAATAATACAAATCATCATAAAATACTGCAAATTGCAGAGAGCTTACAGCCTTATACTAGTATTTCATTATAAAAGACGAAATTTTTTATAATACGAATCTTTTCAATTGCCTTGTGTTTGTACTCTCTTTCATTTCAGATTCAGAAAAGGATGGCAGAAGAACCTCTATCTGCTGCAAAGTTAGAGTTGGCATCAAAAACAGTTCAACAGCTGATCATCGATGGAAAATTACCAGAAAGATATTTCTACAAAGGAAGCGATAAAGGAACCCTTGACGCTTCTTTTCCGTTGTTAGATCTTCTGATTGTCGATGTCAGTCTCCTCGATACCTCTCGAGATGAACTTCAGAAACTCAAATCTGCTCTCAGCTCTTGTGGATGTTTTCTGGTCAGCTTCTCTGCAGAACTTTGACTTTATCTAGTTCACATAATTAATCTGTTCTTAATCTGCTATACGGCAAATGCACTTGTAAGTTTGAAGAACTATATATGCTGATCGATCAATACTTATTTGATCCGAAAGTTAAATGATTATATATATATACACCTCTTCTTGCTAATTGTTTAAGGACACTTTAAACTTTTAGAATACTATCAAAGCAATGTTCTGCTATTCGAGTATTTATATTAGAGTAGTTTTTTTGTTAATCTATTAGAGAAAGAGATTAGTAGTATTCCATCTAAGAACTTTTTTTGCTAATAGTAAGAAATTCCATGTATGCTTTGCATTTTACTAAATTTCAGGCTATCAATCATGGAATGAAAGCTGAATATCTAGACAAAGTGCGAGGAATTACCAAGAAATTCTTTGCATTTCCTAAGGAAGTAAAACAGAAATACACGAGAGAAGTTCACAGCATTGAAGGGTATGGAAATGATATGGTTCTTTCAGAGCACCGGACACTTGACTGGTTGGATAGGCTATATCTTACATTAAGCCCAAAGGATAAGCGAAAGCTCGAATACTGGCCTGAGTTTCCACAAGATTTCCGGTAATGATACTTTCATCATATTATGATCTTTATATGACGATTGAACTGCTGAAATGATACAAACAAATTTTAACCTTTTGAAGGGAAACTTTGGAATATTACACAAAAAAAGTGGAAGGACTGATTGAAATCCTTTTAAAGGCCATGGCGAGATCATTGGAGTTGGAAGATAACTCTTTCCTGATTCAGTATGGAGACGAAGCGATAATGACGTCCAGGTTCAATTTATACCCTCCATGTCCGAAGCCTGATCGAGTTATCGGTTGCAAGCCACATGCCGATGGATCGGCAATTACTATATTGTTGCAAGATAAAGAAGTTGAAGGTCTTCAATTTTTGAAAGACGATCAGTGGTTTACTGCTCCGATAGTTCCTGAGGCTCTTCTCGTCAACATCGGTGATCAGATAGAGGTACAACTGCTAATTACAGTAATTTATAGCCACATATATAGCTTAGGATTGAGCATTGACGTACAACGGTACATGTAACTCATTTATTGTCGATGTGACATTTGAAGATAATGAGCAATGGGATATTCAAGAGCCCAATGCATAGAGTGGTTACAAATCCAACGAGGGAAAGGATTTCTGTTGCGGTTTTTGGCATACCGCAGCCAGAACAGGAGATCAAACCAGTGGCTGGGCTTTTCGACGAAACAAGACCAAAGTTGTACAAGAAGGTGACAAATTATGTTGACATATACTTCAAGTATTACTACCAGCTTGGCAGGAGACCTATAGAGGCTGTCATAATTTAACTTTATTATAGTTTTCTGATAATTCTGTCTATCTTTTTTCTCTGACTTCAGATTTTTTAGATACAAATTAGTGTTGAATGCCTGGTATGGTATAATGAATTTGAGTTTATGACGGAAAAATGTCTGAATTTTTGTTCTCCAGGACTTTAGAGATATTGTGGAATATCGTCATGTGTTTGAATAGACTAAGAATTGGAGTCGCACATACATTAGTAATGTGATTTAACGATTAGTTTCGCCAAGAATTGAATAAATACCTTTTCAGCTAAGTTCAAACTGTTGAATGGGATTGTTTCCCAAGTCTTGTTAAAATTCAAAGAAATGACTCCAGTATCTTGGAGTTGAAGCAATCGACCAAACTAAAGAAGTTTCGAAGTGAGAGATCGAAACAAGCTCAATGAATGTGGCTATTGAAGCAAGTGAAGCAGTTGGTGAAAGGATGAAGGAAGACGCTGACAACTGTAAGTAATCGAAACAGGGAAAACTGAAAATGAGCTTTTGACAAAAGGACAGATAATGAACGGACAAGTACTGGAGGGTCAAATTGACAAAAATGTAAAAGATTAAGGAGGAGTGGTCGTGACAAATTGTGATAGGGCTTCTGTTATTGATGACCTTTTTGAAGTGTTCGTGATGAAACGTTCGTATAATTGCTCTGAAAATTGACGAATCAGAGTTAGGGATCTAGAATGTAGTTCGTGTTCGAAATTGGGGTTTTGGGTATCAGTCAAATTGGAGTAATGCGAGCATATGGGGGTGTTTGTAAAGATGAAATGAAGACAATAGCAGTGTCAATTCAAGTTTTCCAGCAAACCCATAGATTTGAAGATAAGATGATTGTATTAATTTATAGCAATTCGATTGTATATTTAATTTAAGAAATAATCAATAATGTATCAATTAAATTATATCTGAAGAAAAGTAGCGAAGAATATTCCTAGTAATAAAAGAGAAGCATCCTGCAAGGAGGCACGATGAAGGACAGCCTTTGAAGTGGGGAAAACCGTTGAGGGAGTGTTTGTTTTCGAAGACGGCTGAGTCATACCAGCCGCCCCTGGCTGCGACTGAGGCGCCGCATTGGGTGGATTAGCATTGTCGCCTTCCACATTCACTTTTAGCTTCATCCCTCCAAGACAATACATTCTGTTGCCTGAAATGAAATAACGCTCTCCTGGCTTTGTCAATGGTACCGTTGTGTTCCCGTTACTTGAATATGACGTTATCACGTTGCTTGTGTTGCAAGTATCGAAATTCTCTTTCGTTACCTCGCTCAAACTGTCTGATGATGAGTACTGGAACACTTTTAATTAACCAACAAATTAAAAAGAACATGTTAGGAATATTAACATGTGGAACACTTTTAACGAACAAATTATATAGGAAAAAGTGACAAGTAATTAGAGACGAAGATCTGGAGGTGGCAATTATTTACCTAGAACATCGCCAACTTGGAAGGTTTTGTCGGCAACCCAAGTATTAAGATCAGAGCTAATATCCCAGCCGGCGCTATCCCCGACCATGTAAGTTGTAGCAGCAGCGCATGAGATGAACCCAATCAAAAGGCAAACAAAAAGAAGCTTAACCATCATTTATGATGATCAATGTATAGTCAATCACTCTAGCTATTGTTTAGCTCAATCCAGGATATACATCTAAGCACACATGTGAATTCATTCATATATGTTATAATCTTAGCAATATTGGGTTGATTATTAGATGACCAAACTTATATCATGCCTTTAAGGCTCCAAATCAATTGCACTTTTTAAAATATTTGGTGGGCAGTTAAACTCCTCAAACAATCATCTTAAGTAGATCATCAACTTCCATCTATTTTGTTTAAGATATTTCTTACTGTATTTTTTTACATATATGCTTGTTTCCTCTATCCACGTATTTAGACCTTTCAGAAAGTCAAAATTGTGTGATGAAAATCCTATCTTAAACAAAATTATATAAAATATATATTTTACGTCACACACCCACATATATATATATGCGAAATTCGATATTGGTAAATTAATAACCTTGATCATTTAATTAATACTATCCATGTATCAAAATATATAATGTTTGAATTTTTAAATTCATCCATAAAAACATATATTTAATGAAGATTTATGACTAATTATATATATATTTAGACGAATCTAAAAATTTAAAACATCATGTATTTTTATACGAAGGGAGTAACTTTTTCCGGTTCCAAAATGCGATTTTGAAAAGTGACCTTATATTGATAAATTAATAACCTCGATTTATCAATAAATTTTAGCGATCCTAACAATATTAATTTAAAGAGGTTCAACTTTATATATTTAGAATAATACTACTAGAAAGAAAAAAAATATATTTTTATATGACGTGACAATTTTTCCACGTAAGAGTGACATGTCATTTATTTATTGATTAATTTTGACACTTGAGGTGAGTTAATGGCAGAAGGATAAATCCTTTAACATTTTAAAACGGTGAAAGTAAAAACTCAAATTTCAAATCAGCATGGATAAATCTCCATCATTATGAAACAGGTGGGTAAAAACTCAATTTTCCCCATATTATTAGTATTTGTTTTGGGAACAAAAAGTCTTTCATTCATTTATTTGTTTACTGAAAATACAAGAATTATATACATAATTATTTTCTTATATGTATAAAATATAAGCGCATACAAAGTTTCTTTCATAAGAAAATATATACATACGTATTTTTTAACTCACTTCTAACATTAATTTATTCATTTCATTTCTATTACTAGAGCATTATTTGAAATATTAATTATTGGTTTTTATTGATAATAAGAAAAAAAATTAAGAAAAACTTAAAGTGACATTTAGAATGGAAAAATGTCATGCTAACCTTATAGTATTTGCAAAAATGATTAATATTTGAAAAAATGGCCGAACCAAAAATCAGTGTCAGATGACATGGTCCGCCAGTCTGCCTATACATACATAAACACCTCGAACTTTTTAAAGTTTTAGTTTACATGCAAGGTTTGGAAAAAAAAAGATAGAAAATAAGTTGAGCTAATTAAACTCACTATGATACGGAATCCCACGATCGTAATGACGTAAAATCCCTAAACAAACGTATAACGAAAATTAGACACATAAATTAGAGGAAACGGAACTAAAAACCTTAACTAATAAACTCTCTAACAATCAATAAATGATAAATTGTGAAATAAAAGAATTAATCAAGCCCTGCTTGAATTACCATCTCGGACAAATGGAAAAACTCCAAAACAAAAATTTTATCACTTCATAATTCTCTATCTATTACATTACAATAGTGAATAAGACAATTTATAAGCTAACATCATAAGACAATTACGTAACTATACTATTGCTAATAAACAAAATAAAAACGTCTAATACTAATGAGGAAACAAATAAACTAATTCAATCCAAATATTTGACTACGATATGGCATGATTTTAGCATTTTTAATATCCGTATAATACTCTTCCTGATATAAATCGAAGCGCTCGCTTGATCAATATATCGATTTCAAACATATCGTACATAAGTTGTTTCACAATTTCATAATGGTTGCTAGTCAGTAATTAGGATTTATAGTTGTTCTTCTCGGGTTCATATCGATCACTCCTGGCTATTGTCAGGGGCGGAGCTCCCTAAGAATTTGGGGTCATCCGACCCCACAGGTTTCCGGCATAATTTTTTGAGTTTATATTTTGTCCAAAAAAATAATATACGAATGTAGTATATATATTATGATCTCACAAGAATCACAATAGAACATTTAGTTCAATGATTAATGTGTATGTCTGCGATAAAGAGGTAACGAGTTCTATCATTGCAAAATGCATATTAGTTAAATTTTTTTTAACTTTTTTAAACCAATTAGATAATAAGGACTAAAGTAGAAAAACGAATTTTATAAAGACCAGACTATATATACGAAATTATTCTTTACTCATAAATATATATTGAAAATAATTAGACAAACATGATTTATTGGTTAATGCCTACATCTAGATCTAAGATGTCATGGGTTCCACACTCTCCTACAACATATTAATTCTTTTTTTAAACCAAAAAATTATATAATTCCTTGAAAATTGTAATCAAATCTGATATAAAAATATATGTACACATGATTAGAAAGATATTTGTTTATCATTAAAAAAGTTCACGGTGTGACAAAATCTAAAGTTCTTCTTGATAATCATAACAGTGATAATTTAAATTTATCATTGTTGTTCAGCACACCCGACGTTCGTTTCTACATCCGTCCTTATTGATACTATAAGTAACATGGATATTATACGACGTTATCAGGACATTAAATCACGCAATGAAAATTTATCGTAATTTTTATTTTAATAAAATATGATTATATTGTTCTCAACTGGACCACTGGCTATTGTGATCATGTGAAGAGGTCGACTCACAATACCACCACCTTTAGCCGGACAAGTTTCCCGCCCACTTTCATCTTCGGGACATCATCATCTGCTTACCAGGTACGTACATGACAAATTCTCTTATCAATTACAATAGTATATTGTTCTCCATCTACCAAGTTAATTTCTTTTTTTTTTCTTTTTGATAATCCCTTGGTAATTTTATATATGCATGCTAAGTTTATTATAATTAACACATATATGTAGTATGAAGGCGCAGCAATGGAAGATGGCAAAGGGCCAAGCATATGGGATACATTCTCTCACATTTCAGGTAAAAAATATCACATCTCCTTGTTTACCTAGACTTATATTACATACGAAAAATGACAAGTTTCATCTAAGTTTCTTTTCTTTTTCTTTTTTCCTATGCAGACTACCATCATGGGACCCCATTTGATATTAGACAGGTTTGGACATTAGTCACTAGTATTTTTAATTTTAATTAAGTTATACTAATATATCGTATGCAAGTATATATAATTTTTTCTTCAAAAAAAAAAGTACAAGAAGAAGAAGAAGTACAAGAATCCTGTCATTTTTTATCCAAAAGGAATAAGAAATCTGTTGGCGTACACGAAGAAGTACAAGAATCCTGTCATTTTTTTTAGATAATTGAGGAATTTACAAGTGTAGAAAGTGTAGGGATTATTATAATATGCAATGTCTGGATTAAGCTATGCAATAATCCCTAGATACGGAAGTTTCAAACATATAGGAATTAAAATCGTAAAAAAAAAATACACAGTAGTCGAAACTAAGACGAATAATCAAAGAGAAGCTTGAGAAAATCTTCTATTCTTCGTGGAAACTTCGGATGAATATTGCAAATCTCCATCATTACGAATCACAGACAATTATTCTTGAGACTTTTCCAGAAAATTACGAATCACAGACAACCATTAAGAATCCTATCATTTACATTACAGAGACCGGCGATCCTCCTAAATATTTAGTAATTCCTTCACTAACTTAATGGAAAATATTGTATATATTAATTAATGATCCATCGGTATATAAAAAATCATAGGGGTTGGTGATCAGGCCAGTAACGATTCAGTAGCGTTGAAGAAATCTCTGGCGGACCACAAGAGGGTTGGATACCATCACAACCATTTGCGTTATGTCCGGAGAGCAATCAAGTAAGTATATATGTATGCCAAATGTATAAATCATTCAAAAGTAAAATTAATTAAGTAGTTTTTAATTACTATATTTAATTGTATACTTTTGTATGTTAATTCGCAAAGGTTACTTCGGTGTGAACGTCAAAGGTTACTTCGCATGGACACTACTGGATGAATTCGAGTGGAATTCGGGCTACACACTTCGCATGGGCTTAATAATCGTCGACTTAAAAAATGGCCTCAAAAGATACCCAAAATCATTATCGCATTGGTTCAAGAAATTCTTGACGAAGAAGAAGACGAACGGGGAGGATCGAGACTAGAATTCGGCAATAAATATTTTAATTAAGTTGTACTATAAGACTAACGCATGATTTAATGAATACTATAATATATTAAATTTAAAATTTCATGCTACTACTAAGAGTCTAGTGAGAAAAAAATTTCTGTTTAGTGGCCAAAAAAAAAAAAAAAAAATTGTGCTTCAACTACATCTTCCAAATTGAAAATTAAATGAGCATCCAGTATGAGCAGTTAATTCTTTCTGATTTATTCCACCATCAATCGGAATGATTCAAAAAGTTTATTTTTGAACTGCTTATTAGTCTTCTCTGTATTCAAATGCAGTCGAAGCTATTCAGTTTTCTGTTTCCAGTTGTAGTCTTCACTGTGCAAAACAGTTGAAGTTGTTTAAATTTCTACAAGATAAAATTGCAAGGTAGTTGGTCAAATCCATCAGCAAAGGAATCTGATCCACTGGTGATTGACGAAGATGAGCTCCCTGCAACAAACAAAGAGAGCTCTTTGTGTTTGATTGAGAAGATTTTCGGCCCTCTTTCATGCCCTCTTAGTCTCGTTAAATTCTATCTGGAGTCTTGATCGAGAATTTTTCGTGCGTGAAGTGGGGTTTACCGTATATACTTTTCAATTTCGTTCTGAAGAGGCACTTCTTACTCACCGTTCATTGGGATGCCCCGATCGGAGGAAAGAGAAAGGGAAGGAGAAAAAGTTCGATTTCAAATTCGGAATCTGGCTAGAAGCGAGTGATGGTAAGAATCCAGCAAGTAAAACTTGAACCTGATTGATGTAAGTTAGGCCAAAGGACAATTAGCCGTTATAAAAAGTACTAAAGGATATCTTAGCAAATCGCTAGCTAGTAGGGATCATTCTCCTACTATTTTGATCGAATCTCAATCTCAAATGAGCCTTATGGAGATCATCTCTTTAGAAGTCCACTATCAAGCACAAGCGTATTCTGCTCTAGCCCAAATTTCCCCAGAGAGCTCAACATCAGCCCAGTTCATTGAGAGAAGCTATTCACGCCAATCATTTCTGAAAGAAAGGCTTAAATCGGCGACTATCAGTTCAGCTCCAGAACCTTATATTCCGTCATCTTCTTTGGCTGCGAATTGTTCTCAATCAGATCAGGTTCATTCTTCTATTCAATCTCATTTGGTCTCTAGTCCAGATTTTATTTCTTCTTCTTTGCTATGTTGTAATGATCAGCTGGGAGATGATGGAATCGAGGACTACCTGGCGGTGAGTGGGATATGACCACTCCTGCCATTCGCAATGAATGTCTTGTCATGGAACCGTAGGGGCTTGGGCAGCTCCTACAGAGTCCAAATACTGCAGAAATTAAATATGTCCTCCTTGATTTTTCTTTCGGAAACTAAGAAGCTATCAAGAGAGTTGGATTGGATAAAGTGTTTGCTGAAGGCAAAAGGTTGTTTTGGAGTAGACATAAACTTAACTAGAGATGGATATAGTGGAGGTCTAGCATTGTTTTGGGGAGAGGAAGGTTCGGTTGATATACTCTCTTATTCTCTATACCATATTGCCGCAATTATTGACGGAAGCTGGAGGTTTACAAGGGTTTATGGATGGCCATAATCTGATGATAAGTGGTGTACTTACCAATTGTTGTGTTCTCTCCTCCCTCTAAATCCTTTACCTTGGCTAGCGATTGGAGATTTCAATCAGATCTTGGATAATTCCGAGAAAGTTGGCGGCAATCCCAAACCTTAATCTCAGCTTAACTAGTTTGGGGAAGCTGTGGCAAACTGTGGTTGGAATGGGATTCCGTTCACTGGATTTCCTTTCACTTGGAGAAATAAAAGGAAGAATCAGGCTTTAATTCAGGCTAGGTTAGACAGAGCTTTTGCAGATAAGAGTTGTGCAAGGAAATTTAATTCAGCAGAAGTTCTACATTATCTTGACTTTTCTTCAGACCACATGCCTCCCGTGCTTCACCTTCAAGGATTGCTGGTTTCAAGTATCATTCCTAAATTTCGATATAACAGCTGTTAGAATCTAAAGTCTGATTGTGTAGAATTGATAAAGGATACTTGGGTTAATGGAATGAGATGTGATAATGTTGAGGATGGCTAGAACAAACTTAACCATTATAGATTCCAGTTAATGGAATGGAGGAGGAATCATCCTCTAAATTGGCCAAAATTGATTAAGGAGAAGGTCTCTCTGTTAAACTCAATATCTGCAGTTCCTATGTCAACCGAAAACAGGGAGAAAGCTAGCTGCATACAGGAAGAAATAGATGTTTTGACTCGTCGAGAAGCTACTTATTGGAGCCAAAGAGCGAAAAGTCATTAGCTTACGTACGGAGACCACAATACACAACATTTTCATTCAGCAGCTTCCTCTCGAAAGAAAAGGAACATAATTGATAGTCTCTTAGACCCTCTTGGAAACTCTGCCTCCAATCAGAGAGACATTTCTGATGTAGCTGTGGCATATTTTCAAGATCTCTTTTCCTCTAATAAGAGCTCGAATTTCTCTCCAGTTGTAGACAACATTGATCAGAGAATTTCTTTCGAAGACAATAGTTGCCTTACTGCCCCTATTTCAGTGGAAGACGTTTCATACGCGGTTAAGAGTATGAAATCTAACAAGTCTCCCGGGCCGGACGAGTTGTCACCAGGGTTCTTCAAGATTTATTGGGAAGTGATGAAATTTGAGATCACATCTTGTATACAGGGGTTTCTTGATGGAGAAACTTTTTTGCCAGATTTTAATCATTCCTAAATTATGCTAATCCCAAAAGTCAAAGAACCTAAGAGCATGACGGAATTCAAACCCATTAGCTTATGTAACACTCTTTATAAGCTCATATCTAAAGTGTTGGCTAATCGTTTGAAAAGGCTCCTCCCTCGAATAATCTCTCCGAATCAATCGGCATTTGTACCTGGGTGTTTAATTTCAGACAACATCATTATGGCCTATGAGCTTACCCATTGTTTAAAGCTCAAAAAGCCGAATGAGGATTGTTGGTGCGTGATTAAAACGGATATGTCAAAGGTGTTCGATAGAGTGGAATGGAAATACCTTGAAGAGCTTATGTCAGAAATGGATTTCTCTTCATTATGGGTTTCTTGGATTAGGAGATGCATCTCTACTGTTTCGTTTGAAGTCTTGATTAATGGTGAATCCAGCAGAAGATTCATTACGAACAGAGGGTTGCATCAGGGAGATCCATTGTCTCCATTCTTATTTGTTTTGTGTGCCGAAGGGATATCACCCTTAATTGCAAAAGCTGAGTCGAATGGAGTATTATATAGGTGTAGCATTGCTCGGAACAGCCCTCGAGTTTCACATCTTCTCTTCTCGCATGGCATTGTATTTTTCGTAAAAGCTAATCCAGAGGAGGTCGAAGGGTTAGGGAAAATATTCGACGATTACGGAGCTGCCTCGGGACAGGTAATCAACTGTTCTAAATCAGGCATATATTTTAGCCTAAATACTCAGAGAGCCCTTCGTCGGAAAATTCGAGACATTCTCCATATAGAAGAAGTGCTCACCCATGATCGCTATCTAGGCCTCCCACTTCTTGGTGGGAGTGCCAAAGCCTTCTGTTTTAAAGAACTGGCTGATTAGGTATGGAAACGACTAAATGTTTGGTCGGCAAGACTCCTATCTAAGGCCAGGAAAGAAGTTTTGATCGAATCAGTAATACAATCAATACCGACATATACTATGGCGTGCTTCAAGATTCCTAAGAAGATTTTAAATGAGATTAAAACAGCGATTCACACATTTTGGTGGAATGGGAAGAAAAAGATCAGATGGGTTGGATGGACGACTTTATCAGCTTTTAAACTAAATGGTGGCCTTGGATTTCATAATCTCGAGGCATTTAATCATGCCCTTTTAGCCAAACAAATTTCCCAGACTCACTTTTAGTAAGATCTATGAAAGCAAAATATTTTCCCCATTATGGCTTTCTTTCGGCAGATTTAGGATCCAGGCCTTCTTTTGTTTGGCGAAGCATAATTGAAGGTAGAGAAACCCTTATAGTTGGTGGATTATGGCAAGTGGGGAATGGTAAGAATACCAGAATTACTTTTGACCCCTGGATGAGGCACCATTCATTTTCTTCTGGAGAATCGGCTACTTTGGCAGCCAAATGTATTGCTTGGGTTTCACAACTTTTTGATGAAAGAGGAGCCTGGAATGTACCTCTACTAGTTTCATTGTTTCCTAGAGCTTTGGTGGACAAGATTCTGCGAGTTCACACCTCACCGTCTATGGAAGATCTCTTCTCGTGGAAGGTACAAAGAGTAGAGAATTTGCGGTTCGAAGCGCTTACTATGTGGCACTTGAGAAATCAGATTCTCACAATGTAAGTCCCATATTCCCTCGCTACTGGAAAATTATGTGGGAACTTAATATTTTGCCTAGAACTAAGATCTTTTTTTGGAGATTAAGTTTACAAAGTTTGCCTACTAGAGACAATTTAGCGAAACGAGGCCTCACGGTAGGTAAATCATGCCCTGTTTGTGATGTTTTGTCTGAGAACATGGCGCATGTGTTTCCGGTTTGCCCGTTTACAGTGGAGGTGTGGCAATGTGTCTTTCCTGACCTGAACATTTTAGATTGGTGGAATGAAACATTTTTTTGAGTGGTACTTGAGGCTCTATGATTTGCTTGATATGAATCGTTGGACTTTGCTAAATGTGTCTTTATGGTTAATATGGAAGAAAAGAAATAGAGTTTGGGTTGAAAGTACTTGTGGTAATCCTTGTTCGGTGGCTACTCAAGCTGCACATTCTCTAAGAGACCTATCTTTAGCTGCTCTTGCCCGGTCTGGTATCATTTTGATAGCCCCATCTCAAGCTCAATAGCGTCCTTGCTCTGACTCTTGCTGTGACTCTTGCTATTCTCGATCGATAATAATAAACAAACACATCTAAAATCGAAATTCTCAAACAAACACATATAAACGGTTTATGAAAAATTTATGATTTGACAATTTTTATCTAACAAAGATGAGTTCGATTTTGGTAAATCTCGTCCTCAACATATTTTGGGAGGAGCCTCTTTTGGTTTCAGAGAGGTCAAAGTGTCGGGTCTAGTCAACCAAATGTTTTAAAAATCTAAAAATTTTATAAATAATAGAGAGATTTTTTTCAATTTGTTCTAATTGTAATTTTTAATTGTAAATTTTATTTTAATTAGGAATCAAGTTTGTGTTGAATTAGTATTTAAAAACACAATAAAATAATAAAACAAATTATTATGAATAGAAGACAAATCCAATTTTTAATGGAAGACAAATCCAATTCCTAATTAATCTCCTTATCAAATCCGATTTCTAACTATATTAGGATTTCAAAAACACAATAAAATAATAAAATAATGTGATTTTATTCCTAATAGAAGACAAATTCAATTCCTAATTAATCTTCCTACCAAATTCGATCCTAATTATATTAGGATTTCAAAAAAACAATAAAATAATTAAACTAACTAATTTTTCTTTGGGATTTTAGACATAATTAATTAGCAAATATAATGAATTTACGTCATCTACTATATGTAGTATATATACTATATTCTGTTTCACATTGTTGTCATACATTCATAAATACTATAATTCTCTATTCTACAACACAAAACTCTTTTTTTTTTTTTAATATTTTTGTTTTAAAATAAATTTTTTTTTATAATGTTTCAATAAATTATAGTTTAATTATTATAAATAAGATCATATTTAAATATATTTATATCTTTATATATATGACAACTATTCGGACATATTCATGTAATATTATACATTAATTGCATTTCTTATTCTTATAATATTAGAATATATGATATCTCATGTTTAAAGTTTCAACTTCTCTATTAAATTTAATAATTAATTTATATTCCTCATTTTGACTGATTCTTCGTAATATTACGAATACATTATGGCTTCTTAATTAATCTTTCCAAATCCAATTTTTAACTATTATATATATATTTTTTGAATTAGTATTTCTAATAATATGAGATTCTTATTTTTTATTCGTTTTGTTTTAGGAGTATATATATAGCTATATGCAACATACTAAATTCACATGCGTATGAACAAAAATTTTCGGTACGATTTTCTTTTGCTAAGCTAGCTTTGTTTTATTTCAAAAAGAAGTTTCGGGTAAGGGTTTTTTTCTCATCAATACAACTATCAATATAACATTCTATTGTTTTGTAATCAACGAAATTATATTGAAATAATTATCTTTTCAATCTTTTAATTATAGATCGTTTTATTGTAGGATGGCGTCAAAATATTCTCAAATCGATGATGTTTGTCCGGGACGTATTGATTGGAAGATTAAGGCTCGCGTCTTAAATCTTTGGACAATACCAAATTTCCGTAGCCGTATAGGAGATGGAAGTATAGAGATGATTTTGCTTGATGATAAGGTTTTTTTTATCCTTAGAATATTTATGATGTTGAATTTTAGAATTTTTTATTTTTTAATGTATCTAATAAATTTGTCATTTATAAAATATATTTTATTGTGTGTGTAGCATGGCCACATTCAAGCAACAATAAAAAAAGATTTTCTTGCAACATATAGACAACAAATAAGTGAAGGAGAAGTATATAGCTTCCAAAAATTTTTCGTCTCTGAACCTACCAACAAACTTAAAACTACTAGAAATCAATACAAATTGTTCTTCTTGAAAAATACCACAGTCGAAAAGATTTCGGATGAAGTGATTTCAAAATTTGTGAGCTTTGATTCAATTTTAAATAAGGAGAATGAATCGTTTATGTTTGGTAAGTTTACTTTTAACTTTTATATTTAATTTTCTCTGTTTTTTTGGTTATAATCGTATAGATTTCTTAAAAATAGAGATGTTATTGGGCATGTCGTGGAGAATGAAAAAATAAGCGAAATAGTCAAGCCAGACAAGACAATGAAATTGCTTACTTTTGTTTTAGAGGATTTGGAGTAAGTTATTTTTTTTTATCATTATTTATGATATAAATTTAATTATGTCATTGATCTAATTTTGTTTTATTTATTATGATTTTTTATTTAAATGCTTATTTTTTTCCTATGCTCAAGGAAAAAGAGGATTAATTGCATTTTGTGGGATGGTTTTGCCGAGAAATTAAATGAAGCTATATTGTATGCTACAACTTTAAAAAAATCAATAGTTGTTATTTTACAATCAGCTGTTACAAATACTTTTAATAGTAAGTTCATCAATTTTCTATATTATTTTTTTTAAAATCTCATAATATAATGTAGATCATAATATATTTTAAATAATTTTAAATTATAGAAATTCCTGGAATAAGTAATAATTTTCAAGGAACAAAGATCTTCGTCAACCCGAATCTACGTGAAGATGTCGAATATAGCCAAAAGTAATTATTTTATACCATAGATTGATTTTAATTTACACTAGATATTTTTTTTACAATTTTACTTACTGATTTATGGTGTATTATAGACTTAATGATATAGGCTCCTACGCACAAATTATAACTCAACTACCGGGACCAATTTCGATGTCGGATGAATTCCTCCTTACGAAAAGAATCCTAGTTAAAGAACTTTCTATATCCAGAGGTAATAATAATTTCATAGTGTTAATTAGTAGTTATTTATTTGGAGAATTTATTATAATCAAACCTATCAACAAAAGTAAAATATTCAAAATTCTATTGCAGGTGGGACTTTTTACAATGCTTGCACGAATAATCAAAGTCGAGTCCATCGGAGAACTGGTATTATGAAGGATGTACCGTATGCAATAAAAAAGTTGAAAAGAATGGGCCAAAATGGTGGTGTCCAAAGTGTCAAGACCTCGGGACCGCTGAGCCAAAGTAAGATATCGAAAATCCATATTCGTAAATTCATCCGTTTATGCTAATAGTAATGTTATTTTTTTAGCCTTATATTTCTTTAATTAATTGGTTATATTGCTGACTCTTAGCCATATCACCAAATTTAAGGGCAAAACCATATAAATTTAACATCATTCTACATGGGCTCTAAATAAAGTTCCAACTCCGATCCGCTAATGCATATTCCAACACAAGTCAATTATTTATCATGGTTTTTTTTTTCAGATTTAAGATGCAAGTGAGAGTCTGTGATCGTACTGGAGCAACATCATTAATGCTATTTGATCGGATGGTGAAATTGTTGATCGGCAAATCTGCAACGGACCTTATAAATCCATCAAACACGGTTGAAAAAAAATTGAACTTATGTTTATATTTCTATTTAAACGTGTTTGTAAACCATTTTATCTATTTTCTGATCATCATTAGGAAAAATCAAATAAAAATCTCTTAACTGAATTTGAGGAAATTGCCGACAAGGAGTTGTTATTCAAATTTGGAATTATCGAGGAGGATCTATTCTCGGATTGGGATGTAACTTATACCGTTAAGCGAGTGACATCAGACGAGGGTCTCATTAAACAGTTCAAGGATAAACACTGCACTCGAGTAAACTTTTTCACATTTACCTTACACATATATATATTATAGTTGGGGCTCCCTTATTTATCACCCATATTTTTAACATAAAAGCTTGAATTTTTTTTTCTTTCTAGACTTCTGAAGAAGAAGAAGAAGACGTCGATGCGGATTTGGAGGTATAAACACTATCGATTGAATCTTTAGTTTTAAGGCGCTTTTTCATTCCTAAAATATACACATATATAATGAACTTAATTTTTTAAAATTGGTATGGTAGGATACCGATCGAGAAGATAGCGACATGACTCCGACAACTGACAAATCCAACAAAAAGAAAAGAGCGAAACCAAGCGAAAAGAGCAAAGAAAACCTAACTTTTAATCTCCTGGATGATGATTCTGTCTCTGATGTATTTGCTGATGATTGCTTGATATGTGATGTGCAACACTTAGGTTCATCTGAATCGAACGAACTCTCTCCTTCAAAAGCAAGTGACAAGAGAAAGGAAAAGAAGATTGCAATGGCAGGGAAGGCCATGGACAAGTATTGGAATGACCGAGGTTTTAAATTATTGTATGATTTCGTGTCTGATGTATTTGCTGATTGCTTGATATCTTATTTGCATCACTTAGGTTCATCCGAACTAAACAAACTCTCTTTAGCTGCTAAATGGTGTCCCTCACTTGACTCTTCTTATGATCGATCGATGTTGATTTGTGAGAGCATTGCATGTAAAGTCTTCCCTCGCGAGGCCTACCCCGAATATTCAGATGTTCAAGATTCACATTACGCATATCGAGTGCGGGATCGGCTGAGGAAGGAAGTCTTAGTACCTTTACGAAAAGCACTCGAGCTTCTAGAGGTCTACATTGGCGCCAACCAGTGGAAATGATTCCTTATGCTAGAGTTGCTTCAGTGGCAATGAACTTCTACAAAGAGAAATTCTTGAAACACGATAAGGAGAGGTTTAACAAGTATCTGGAAGATGTTGAAGCAGGGAATGAAAAAATCGCAGCCGGAGCTAGGCTTCCTCACGAGATCATCAGTTCGTTAAAAGATTTTGACAACGGTCACATAGCGGAGCTTCAATGGAAAAGAATGGTCGACGACATGTCGCAGAAGGGAAAATTTAAGAATTGAGGAATTCGAGGTCAACACATGTGAAAGCGATGCAGAAGGCGTAGCGCTTTTGAGTGGATTTTCGAAGAATTTGATTGTTACAAGTCAACATCACCTTATCTAGAATATTTTAATTATATGCTATTAACTAGACTCTAGAAAAGTCTACAATTAAAAAGAAATGATAATTAAAAAAAGTCTAGAAATATGAAGTATAATTTAGAAACTGGAAATCTCTAGAGTAGTAATGTTGGTTAGTCATGCCGACTTAGGAGTAGTATAAATATGTGTGTAGAGTGAAGTGTAGTGTGCAAGTTGTAGACACAAAATATATAATACATATAAGTTAAGAAAGAAAAAGGTGTCCATTTTGTGAATGAGTGGCGTGGGCATACAATAAAAGGAGTGAGTGTTAGCAAGTGTGAGTGATTAATTAATTAAGTGTTTTGAGTATATTGTCAATATTATTTGACAATAATATTCTAAGTATACATTGATAGTATACTTGAACCGTCGCGATCTCAACAATTTGGTATCAGAGCCAGGATGATTATTTAGCGGAAGCGTTGTCAAAATTATTATTGATAGTTCAACTATCAATGGAGGCGACCCTTATTAGTGGAGATTTTGCCCATCGATCGAGAAGCAAATTACGATGGTGGAGATTGGAAGTGCAGGCAGTATGGAGAGGCTAAATAATCATAACTACAGTATGTGTTGCACGTGCATGGAATACTACTTACAAGGGCAAGACTTGTGGGAGGTCGTGAATGAAAGTGAGGGCGACGCCCGGCGTCGAAGATGGGGTCGCTCTAAAGAGATGGAAGATCAAATTCGGAAAGGCGATGTTTGCGATCAAGACCACTATCGAGGAGGATATGATAGAGCATATCAGGTACACCGCTACACCTAAAGAAGCATGAGACATTTTGGCCTCTATATTTTCAAGGAAAAATGATGTGCGACTCCAGCTATTAGAAAATGAGTTAATGTTCTCGATGCAAAACGATAAGTCCATAAATGATTACTTCACTAAGATTAAATCGTTATGTCGGAAAATCTCTTAATTAGAACCGACATCAAAAATTAGTGAAGAGAGAATGAGAAGAAAAATCATTCATGGACTAAAAACGGAATATAGAGGATTTTTTTACGGCTATCCAAAGATGGCCAACACAACCTTCCTTGGAGGCTTTGGAGAGTTTGTTAGCCAATCAGGAGTCATTTGCTAAGCAAATGGCTAGAGTTTCGCTTAAGACTGAAGAGGAGGTGCTCTTCAGTAGGAAAAGAGATTTTCAGGGAAAGCGAAATGCTACTGAAAATAAAAAAGGAGGTCCGAAAAGAGAAGATGGGGGCCATAAATTTGGGGAAGCCCATCAAGGAAGTAATCAAGGTTGGAGAAAATCTAAAGCACCCTAACGACGAACGATTGAATGTTTCAACTGCGGATAGAGAGGCCATTATGCAAGAGATTTTTGGTCGACGAGGAAAGCCGCATAAGGAAATGCTGTAACATCAAGCAAGACTAAACAAAGTGCTGACAGTGAAGAAGAATGAGATCTAGAAGCTTCTCTTTTTATAGTTGAAGAGGAGATGGAGAACAATCTAGATCCACTGCAAAGATCTAATGAGAGGAAGGAGTATGCTCTAGCAGTTTCCAAATCCAATAGAGTCAATGATGAGACTGATTGGATTTTTGACTCGAGAAGCTCCAATCACATGACTGGGAAGACGGAAAAACTACATAATCTGTTGGAGTATAAAGGAAAATGAGAAGTCGTAACTGCCAACAACGCCAGATTATCAATCATGCATGTCGGAGATACCGTGCTAGAGCCTAAGGACTCCAACAGCGTCCATATCGAAGTGGTCTATCGAGTGACAGTTTGCAAAGATGTCATCATCGTTAGGAAGCCACTCATAGAAGGACGAAGGGTGGATTCTATATTTGTAATGTCTGCAAAAACTGCATACATAGACAATACAAAAAGGAACGAGACTGCTTACTTGTGGCATGCACGACTTGCGCATGTCAACTATCAGAAGTTTAAGAAGATGATGAGCAAATCTATGCTAAACTGTCGATCCAAGATGATGTCGTATCTGCCAGTTGCCAATACGGAAAAGTACACGAACTGCCATTTAAGGAGTCAACATACTGCGCACGAGAGCCGTTGGAGCTAGTACACTCAGACGTATTTGGGCGAGTGAAACAATCATTAGTAAGTGGTATGTGCTACATGATAACATTTATCCATGACTATTCCCGATACATTTGGGTATATTTTATGCAAGAAATGTCGGAGGCCTTGAGGAAGTTCAAAAAATTCAAAGAAGAAGTTGAAGAAGAGATCGTGAGAAAAATAAAATGTCTACGTACAGACAATGGGGAAGAATACACATCAAAGGAGTTCCATGACTATCTAAGAGAACACAAGATACGGAGGCATCTAACATGTCCAAACACACCACAGCAAAATGGGATCGCCGAAAGATTTAACAAGTATTTGGCGAAAACCTGTCGGAGTATGCTTCATGCAAAAATGTCCCTGTAAAATTCTGAGCCGAATGCATGAAGACCGCGACCCACATCATCAACAGGCTACCGAAAGCAAAGTTTGGGTTCATCTCTCTGTTTGAAAGGATATGGAACACCAAACCTACAATAAGTTATTTCAAAGTGTTTCGATGCATGTGCTACGTGTTTATACTTGATAATCTTCGAAGCAAATTTGATAAGAATGCAACTAGATGCATCTTTGTGGGATATGAAAATCATAGAAAATGGTGGAGATGTATTGATCCCACAACCAAAAGATGCTACGTATCTCGTCATATTGTATTTGACTAAGCATCATCTTGGTGGACATCCAAAGGTGACGTAATGATTGAGCAAAAGAAACTTGGCATGCCAGAAGAAGCAAAGACGAATGAAGAAAATAACGAAGAGCTCAAGTCGCCAAGAAGTAGAAAGAGTCCGTGGGAGACCGGTGTGTTCCAAAGGGTTATAGAGGAAGATCGTCCAAGTCAGCTTGAAGACATACTTAACGAAAAGGTAGACGATGAAGCTGAATCACAAAGACCACAACAATCATCTCCACAGTCTCAACCAAGAAGAGCAAGCCGGAAACATAAACCAAATCCTAAATATGCCAATACTATTTTTGTCAAGGAAGAAGGTATTGAAGAACCTGCATCATACAAAGAAGCTGAAAAGAATGAAGAGTGGCAAAAGGTAATGAAGGAGGAAGTCCATGCTTTACGACAAAACCAAACATGGGAGCTTGTACTAAAGCCTAAACAGGTAAAGCCCATATCATGTAAATTGGTTTACAAGGTAAAGACTCGTCTTGATGGATCAATTGAGAGATATAAAGCACGGTGGATTCTCGCAGCAGTACGGGCTAGACTATGATGAGACCTTTAGCCCAGTGGCCAAGATCATTACGGTTCTAGCACTTGGAGCTAGAAAAAATTGGAAGTTGTGGCAACTTGATGTGAAAAATGCATTCTTGCATGGAGAGCTTGATCGTGAAGTATACATGGAGGCAACCACAAGGATTCAAAAGTAAAACACATCTAGAATATGTCTACAAGTTACGGAAAGTATTGTATGGGCTGAAACAAGCTCCAAAGGCGTGGTACGGCAAGATTGCACAGTTCTTAACATATAACAACTACTCAGTTGCGCCTGCTGATTCGAGCTTGTTCGTAAGGGTACGTAACTATAAACTGACAACTATATTAATATATGTATATGATCTTATCATCACCGGAGATGATGATGATGAGATACGCCGAATAAGAGAATAAGAAAAATTTGTCAGTTCGATTTCAAATGAAAGAACTTGGAGAGTTGAAGCACTTCCTTGGCCTGGAAGTAGAACACACAAAGCAAGGGCTATTTTTAGGACAACAAAAATATGCGAGGATGTTCTTGAAAAATTTGGAATGCTTGATTGCAAGCCAAGTACCACTCTTATGGAAGTTAATGCCAAGTTCTACGCGGTAGAGGGAAAGGACTTGGAAGATCCAAGTATGTTCAGATAGTTAGTTGGGAGTCTTAAATATCTTACATTGACTCGACCCGACATTACGCATGCGGTTGGAGTGATGAGTAGATACATGCAGAATCCAAAGAAACCACATCTACAAGCAATTCAACGAATTCTAAGGTACGTAAAAGACACGCTTGATTATGGCCTTTTACACAAGAAAGGAAAGCCATGCCGGATAATTGGATATTGCAGTGCTGATTATGCAGAAGATCATGATACTCGAAGATCAACGACTGGATATATGTTCAGTCTTGGATCAAGAGCCGTCTCATGGTGTAGCAAGAGACAACCAACAGTGTCACTATCTACAATAGAAGCGGAATATAGGGGGGCAGCAGTAGCAGCTCAAGAAAGTGTATGGCTTATACAACTAATGAAGGATCTACATCAACCAATAGAGGAGGCAATGACTCTTCATTGCGACATCAATCGGCGATCCAACTGGCAGAAAATCCTATGTTTCACCCAAGAACTAAACATATTGAAGTACACTACCACTTCATCAGTGAAAGGGTATTAAAATGAGAGATCCAAATGAAAAAAGTGGTGATTGAAGAACAGATAGCCGATGTTTTCACCAAAGGCCTAAACGTACCAAAGTTCGACCAATTTCGACGACAACTTGGAGCAATTTCAAGAAAGGATAACATATGAGAGTTGATGTTGAGGGAGACTGTTAAAAATCAGCATCACCTTATCTAGAATATTCTAATTATATGTTATTAGCTAGACTTTAGAAAAGTCTACAATTAAAAAGAAATGATAATTAAGAAAAGGCTAGAAAGATGTAGTGTAGAAATTGGAAATCTCTAGAGTAATAATATTGGTTAGTCATGCCGACTTAGGAGTAGTATAAATTTGTGTGTAGAGTGAAGTGTAGTGTGCAAGTTGTAGACACAAAATATATAAGACATACAAGTTAAGAAAGAAAAAGGTGTCCATTTGGTGATTGAGTGGCGTGAGCATACAATAAAAGGAATGAGTGTTAGTAAGTGTGAGTGATTAATTAATTAAGTGTCTTGAGTATATTGTCAATATTATTTGACAATAATATTCGAAGCATATATTGATAATATACTCGAATCGTCTTGAGTATATTGTCAATATTATTTGACAATAATATTTGAAATATACATTGATAGCATACTCGAATCGTCGCGATCTCAACATTGATGAAATTGATCCCATTAGTATTCTCCAGGAATCTATCTTCGGACCCGAGTATAAGCAGCTTGTGGTCATCGATTGACTATATTCATGCATTCAACTTCTACAGCCATTGTAAATGATACTCCCAAAAAATTAATACAATTTTTATATTTTTAATTTATCCTTTCTTAATTACGACGAAATCAAACATCTTATCAGTTCCTGTCAAGTTGAACTGACTCTAGATCAAAATCTTCAATTTGAGACTTAAGTATATTTATTGAATTATCGATGATAAATTCAATCTATCTAATTCATGGTCAACAAACAAAAAGTATTCCAATCATATCTGTCCTTGCTCAGTTCCCTTGTTTGCCAGGTTGTGATCTAATAATGTCCATAGTCAAAAGTCAAATACGACCAACTCAATCTTCTATATTAATAGCTATAGAAAGAAAAGTCAAGTCAAATTGCAACAAATAAAGTTCCTTTTGTTCTGTCACTTCAGATTCAAACAACAACAATGGCAGATCAGCAAACTATCTCTGCTGCAAAGTTCGAGTTGGCATTGAACACAGTTCAACAGCTGATCATCAATGACGAATTACCGGAAAGATATTTCTACAAAGGCAGTGATAAAGTATCTCTTGATTCTTCTCTTCCATTGTTGGAGATTCCAATAGTTGATATTAATGGCCTTCTCAATACTTCTCAAGATGAACTTGAGAAACTCAAATCAGCTCTCAGCTCTTGTGGTTGTTTTCTGGTCAGCTTCTCTCCAAATCTATTTATTAATCTGCCAATAACTAGTTGGTTTTTGAACTGTAATGGTTGTTCATAGTATTTAAAAGAGAATTATGAAGGAAATCTATGCATGTTTTCCATTTTATTATCTTTCAGAGACTGATTATCATTTTTCAACTTTCAGGCGATCAATCATGGAATGACAGGCGAATATCTAGACAAAGTGCGTAAAATGACGAAGCAATTCTTTGCGTTTCCCAAGGAAGTGAAACAAAAATACACTAGAGAAGTTGACAGCTTAGAAGGGTATGGAAATGATTTGGTTATTTCAGAGCAGCAAACACTTGACTGGGCGGATAGGTTATATCTTACAATAAGCCCCGAGGATCAGCGAAAACTCGAATATTGGCCTGAATATCCAGAAAACTTCCGGTAATAAATAATTACACCTTATCATTAATTTCTTTTTAACCATCTTATTTGAACAATGAAATGAATTTCCGATTTTATCACTACATGTTTGAAGGGATACTTTGGAAGTTTACACGACAAAGGTGCAAAAATTGATCGAAGTCCTTCTAAAGGCCATGTCGAGGTCATTAAACGTTGAAGATAACTGCTTCCTAAATAAGTATGGAGATCGAGCAATCATGGTGGCTAGGTTAAATTTATATCCTCCATGTCCAAGGCCCGATCTGGTTATTGGTTGCAAGCCACATACAGATGGTTCAGCAATCACTGTATTATTGCAAGATAATGAAGTTGAAGGTCTTCAGTTTTTGAAAGATGATCAATGTTTACAGTTCCGATCATTCCGGAAGCTCTTCTTGTTAACATCGGAGATCAGATGGAGGTGTGTACTTTTCAAAAACACAAAATCGGCCCTTGCTTACTAAGTTAGATTGTCAAAATTGTGACAAAAATTGTTTAAAAAGTTAGAACAAGATAACCAGCATTACACATTTTTTTCTGGAATATGCAGATAATGAGCAACGGAATATTCAAGAGTCAAGTGCATAGAGTGGTGACAAACTCAACGAGGGAAAGGATTTCCGTTGTGATTTTTGGCATTCCACAGCCTGAACAAGAGATTGAACCAGCAGAAGGGCTGATTGATGATACAAGGCCAAGATTGTACAAGAAGGTGACAAATTATGTTGATATCTTCTTCAAGTATTACCAGCTTGGCAGGAGACCGATAGAGGCTGCCATAATCTGACTTTACATTTTCTGCTAATTTTTGTTTCTCACATGTTCTTTTTTCCATGAATGCTTGATGGTTATCGCCAAGTGTCTCGTATAATAAAATTCGAAGTGTATAAAAAGGAAATCTGCCAAGAGCATTTCTGTCTGGTTTTTTGTTATCTGATTTTGTACTTTATGACTGTGCTTAAAGCTAATAAAGTGGGAAAACCATCTTACACTGTCCATTGATTTAATCCTTTTTGTCATAAAGTCTAAATTATTGGATAGGAGAAAAGTCCAACTTGTTTGACAAAGCAGAGCAAGCTCTCTGTTTTCTTAGGCTATCAGCACTAAAATAATCATAAAATAATGCAAAGTGTCTCCTTCATACTATAATGTAGTAATAATTGTACTATATTGTGTGGTGGTGATGATGAACATAATTGTCCTTATCCAATTATTAACCCTATGTCCAAAAGAACTAAAAACTATAAGCTAAAGTTCAACTATGGCAACTTAAAGAAAAGTCCAACTTGAGTCCTAATCATTCGAGAACAATGGCAGAGGAAAATCTCTCAGCTGAAAGGTTAGAGTTGGCATCAAACACAGTTCAACAGCTTGTCATCAATGGTGAATTACCGGAAAGATATTTCTACAAAGGCAGTGATCAAGGAGCCCTTGATGCTTCTTTTCCATTATTAGATCTTCCGATTGTCGATATCAGCCTTCTTAAAGACTCTCCAGATGAACTTAAGAAACTCAAATCGGCTCTCACCTCCTGTGGCTGCTTTCTGGTACTTTATTTTCTTCACATATCTATTACTTCTTAATCTGCTAATATCTAGTTCATGATGTATGGAAGAGAGATAAAATATTAAAATATAAGGATTTCAGGTTATCAATCACGGAATGACACCAGATTACCTAGAAAAAGTGCGCGAAATGACCAAGAAATTCTTTGCACTGCCTAAGGAAGTCAAGCAGAAATACACTAGGGAAGTTGACAGCACTGAAGGGTATGGAAATGATATGGTTCTTTCAGAGCAACAGATTCTTGACTGGCTGGATAGGCTATATCTCACAGTTAGCCCGGAGGATCAGCGAAAACTAGAATATTGGCCGGAATTTCCACACGACTTCCGGTAACGACGTCATATTATTTAACTTATCAGCGATCAATGATAGAAATTTCCCATTTAAAAACCTATTATTGTCCTCTTTTGAAGGGAAACTTTGGAAGCTTATACAATAAAGGTGCAGCGATTAATTGAAGAGGTCCTTTTGAAGGCCATGGCTAGGTCATTGGATTTGGAAGATAAATGCTTCCTAAATCAGTATGGAAACAAAGCATCACTTGCAGCTAGGTTCAATTTCTTCCCTCCATGTCCGAGGCCTGATCTTGTAATTGGTTCCAAGCCACATACCGATGGTGGCACAATTACTGTCTTGCTGCAAGATAAAGAAGTCCAAGGTCTTCAGTTTCTGAAAGATGATCAGTGGTTTACAGCTCCAATCGTTCCAGAGGCTCTTCTCGTTAACGTTGGCGATATGATGGAGGTAGCTTCTTAATTACTACTCCCTCCGTATATAAATAGTAGTCGCATTTCTTTTTCTTGATGTACGGAGAGAGTAATATTATACTTGTCCAGAATCCAGAGTAATCTCAGGTTTATCACAATGTAAAGTTGATTTTGTTAGGGTAAATTTTAAAAATCCCCATAGCCTTAGAAGGTTTATTTGATTTTAGTTTATAGCCACATACATAGTTAAACTAAAGCTTACGACTTGTAGATTCATGATTGTCGATGTGGCAAATACAGATAATGACCAACGGGATATTCAGGAGTCCAATGCATAGAGTGGTCACAAACCCAAAGAAGGAGAGGATTTCCGTTGCAATTTTCGGTATTCCACGACCTGAACAAGAGATTGAACCAGTAGCAGAGCTGGTTAATGAAACAAGGCCAAGGATGTACAAGAAGGTGAAAAATTATGCTGCCTTATGGTTCAAGTATTACCAGATTGGCAGGAGACCATTAGAGGCGGCCATGATTTAATCGGCATTTGATTTTTCCCTTTTAGGTCCTATTTCTTGTCTCCGATCTCCCCCTTTTTTCTCAAGGTTGTTTGGTTGTGACTCATGATTGTAATTTTATCGTTTTTTTCCCATTGTGTGAGTTGAGTGGCAATTAGTAATCACAAAAAGGAATCTTAGAAATATAAATTTGCTGCAGCTAATGTGCAATATATATCCTAATTGTATGCACAATAAAGCTCTTGCTTACTTGCTAGGCACTATATATAATTTATGAATCATTTCAGGTAAAGGGTTCTAAGAAAAAGGACAATAATTTGTGAGTTCTAATTATGAATTCATGCAAGGGACAATTGACACAAATCTAATAATAGTGGCATAAAAACTTATCAGCATCGCCACATTTTGTCCTAATTTAAATTATTCGAGTTCTCTTGCGTTAGTTGCAATCTGAGACATTGTTTTTTTTTTTTTTTCCTTCTTATCAAATAATAATTTTTTTATCAAGCCACCTTACGCTAATTGCTCACAAAAATTCTGGACCAATTTTGGGAAATATGGAATTAGGGTGAACGCTTTAAGTTGAAGCATGCATTGCGCACTTACTTGAATTACAGATTTGCAACATTCACCTCCGATGATTGTAACGTCTCCACTGTAATATGCTTGCGTAACCTCCAAGATACAACCGTCGACATCCCAAAGAGAAGACAAGCATTTCGGTACTAGAACCCCTGGAAATGAGAGTTTTGGTAATTTCCATTTTGCATCTCCTGGATTCAGTGAATTCCCCAGAGTGCTCAGAGCAGGAGCATCAGGAATTTGAGGAAATGGAAACAATGGATGCAGAGTAACTGGGTGTAGGTCCCTGGGAAGGAGCGCTAATCCTCGTGTGGCCAAAATTGCGAAACAGGATATAGCCATCAGCACTCGACGTGTCATTAGTGATATCCTCTCCATCAGAAAAGCTACTAATTATCAGATAAAAGTATAATGTTTTGTGTTTTAAACTTTTGAAGAACTGCTTGGTCATTTATTCTTTGTTTGTGTGCTTAATGCTTTTGATTTAGTATAGCATTGACTGCAGAAAACCTTCAGTTGGTATAAGTGGAATTTATTTTGCATTCAGTAATCAGTTTCTTTTACTTAATTTATTGTGTAAGCTTGGATATTTTGGTTAGTTAAGAATCAGATTATCCTGAAACTGTAACTTACTTTTGGGTCAAATTATCGAAGAAGCGGCCACGAAACTAGAGGATATGCCTGTCCCTGAAGGCACAAGCATGTAGATGAAGAAATTTGTACTGTCTCTGTCTCAAAAGATTTGTAGGTTCATTCACATGAATATGTATCTAGTGAAAAATTTTAACTAAATATATGTATACATGAATGAATCTAAAAACTCAAAACATCATGTATTTTGAGACGGTGTGAGTATATTTTATGCGTTGC
This sequence comes from Rutidosis leptorrhynchoides, assembly GCF_046630445.1. Taxonomy (NCBI): domain Eukaryota; kingdom Viridiplantae; phylum Streptophyta; class Magnoliopsida; order Asterales; family Asteraceae; genus Rutidosis; species Rutidosis leptorrhynchoides. The sequence continues at coordinate 97,064 of NW_027266757.1, forward strand.
ATTGTATTGAAAATCAATACAGCTAACAACGTGTAGTCGATTAATATCCCGGTGAAAATGTCAAAACATTTCGGAAAAAATATCGGCAAAACATCATGGAATTGATGTTCAAAAAAAGAAAAGGTGTCATTGAACATCTTATCGACTATAACTGTAGTTCATCACAAGTTCCTGACTTTTATTGTCGTACAAGTTTCCCTTAAATTCATGTTGAAACATTACATGTTAGAAATTAGAGTAAAATATTAAAACCTTCGAATTAAACATATTATAAGATTATACTCTCTTTCTATTAAAATTATTTAAACCCACCTTCCTTCAACGATGTAGTCTATTATTACACCTATTAACTCAAAAAACCATAAAATATCATTGCTAATAATATTAAGATACTAAAAATACCTTTTTGATAATAATATAAAGTCTTAAGATTGTTCCAGACCAGTTTTGGTTCGTAAAAATTTGAACTTTTCATGAACCAGTGATATACGATTCAAATCTGGATTAAGACCGATTCAATATCATTTAAAGACCGGTTCAGATTTAAGAGTAAAATATTAAAACCCTCAGTTTAAACATATAAAAAATATTTAAGTAACAACTTAAATCAATAAAAAATTAAAAATATGACATATAAATCTAAACCGGTATTAAACCAATATTGAATCAGCCTTAAACCGGATTGAACCGCATGTCACTCACTAGTTAATGTAAGGTTCGAAATTTTTGCGAACCGAAACTGATCTGGAACAGTCTTAAAATCCAGTTTATTGAACTGGAACTGTTTAAGAACCGATCTATGGTTGAGTCATTGAAAACATAACCCCAAACCGTTGGTTTAAGACCGGATCGTTGAATACATATAAGATTTTGTATTATTATAAGAAGGGTATTTTTGATATTTTAATATTATTAATAAAAATATTTTAGATCATTTGAGTTAATGGGTGTAATAATAGATTACATTATTAAATGGTAAGGGGTTTAAATAATTTTAATAGAAAGAAGAGTATAATCCTATAATATATTTAACTTGGGGGATTTTAATATTTTACCTAGAAATTAACAACACAAAATCACATTGCAAAGAGATGCAGGGAAATAGCCTTATTTAATCCATCCCAAGTTGTAGCCTTGTTTAACACATCCCTAGTTGTAGCCTTGTTTAATGCATACCATCCCTAGTTGTAGCCTTGTTTAATGCATACCGTTGTAGCCTTGTTTAATACATCCCGAGTTGTAGCCTCTATATCAGTCCTATTAGTTTTATCCACAATCACCATTGGGCAGGTACATTAGTTAAAGCAATTAATGTTCTTTTTTAGCGAAAACGGGAACAAACTTAAAGACAAAGAGGTCGCCAATATGATAATTTGCAAAAGAAGGAACCAAAAGATGTAGAGAAATCCTGAACAAACATAAAATTTTGAACCTATGAATTACTTTTTGAATTTTCTTTTAAGCTTGCAAGATGAGGCTCTATGTCCAGGCTCGTCACAGATAAAGCAACTTCCACTAAACTGCTTCTTGTCAGATGATTGTCCGTTCGTCCCTTCAAGAGTGACTTTCCTCATCTTGTTCCTATTCTTATCACTGCTACGAATGATTTCCTCAGTTCTCAATCTCGATATAAGATTTCCAATAGACATATGCTTTCGCTTACGTGCCAAGTAACTCTTGAAGTCATTCCATTCAGGGGGCAACTTCCCTATCAGCCCTGCCACTTCAAATTTATCACACACAGTCAATCCTTCAGCCCGGATATTAGCAATAATCGATTCATATTCTACGACTTGACTCATAACACTCTTCGACTCGACCATCTTAAAGTCAACAAATCGCACGACTGCGAGAGTACTCGTGGCTGCATCTTGAATATTGTAGTTTCTATCCAAATAATCCCATATAGCTTTTGCAGATTTTCCAGCAATGTTACTGTCTACATAACACGATACTTGGTCTATACAGTCTAGGATGTGTTCCTTGCAAAGAAAGTCACCTTGCTTGCGATTACACGACGAATTGGGATTCTCTCCCAGCTTATCAGGTTTTTTGTCTTGCACGTATTGCGCCAGTCCCAAGGTGGTTAGATAGAATAACATCTTACTTTTCCATCTTCTAAAGTTGGAAATTTTCCCATCGAATTCCTCCGGCTTTTCAGCAAGTCCTGCAAATTTAGTGGCTGCCATAGATCCGTCCATAGCATTCAATCCCTTTCCTACTTCAACAATCTTAGTGGTATTCGCTTGGTTCATTAAGTCCATGTCTTTTCCCCTGCACTTAAAAATTACTAGTAAATATATTTTAAATAAATTTTGTAACTCTATAGTTATTTTCAAGAGAGGTTGTAGGAGTAATTAATTTCCTAAGCAAAGAAATTAGTCTAAGCTATGCAACTAACACTAATCACATGACAAACATCGATACATCATGACAAAGGTGAAATGAGCCAAAAAGCGACCATGTAGTTGGATTAGAGTTGAACCAAGTATACAAGCCAAATTAAAGTGTAATACAACAAATAAAAGCATAAGAAAATTACTGTACATCTAACAAAAATAAACAAGCTCAAAGAGAAAATTGAAGATCACAAACCAGGATTATCTGATTTCAAATCGGTGTGGTTTAGAATATCTATTTACTCTGTCTTTGGTAAACGGCAGTACGAGGTAGAAATTCTCTGCTGTTAGTTTTCTTTGGTACGTAACTGTCCCATGAACAAGTATTTAAGTGGAAAAATGAGATTGCCCACGAAATTATGGGCCAATTAAAATTCAAATTTTCGAAAAGGAGAGACCCACCAAATAGAAGTATATTCAAATTTTAAATTTTAATCAATTAACTTTAAATTGAAAAAAATCATAGTTTCATAGATAATTTTTCGAATGAATTCAATTGAAAAATAATTATGAAAAATAAAAAAAAATTAAATTAAATTAAATGATTCACCGAACCCTGAAAAAAACCGAAAAAAAATCCAAATTGAATAAAATTATGTTTTTTTTGAATAAAATTATGTTTTCTTAAGGAAATTTATTCAGTACTATCTACTGATCTTTACTTTTGTTGCAAGTTACCTACATTTCCCGTAGGTTGAATAAGGACACGTACATGTTAGAAATTAACAAATATAATAGCAAGTGAATATTCCTTCCGTCTCAAATTAAATGCTAATATAAACATAATTTTTTGTTCCAAATTAGATGTAAATTTTGACAAATTTAAGGAACATTAATTATGTTCTTTTATTATATCCTCACCATCTTCACCTTCATGTCTCTTATGTACTCTCCCTCACCATCTTCACCCACATATCTCCATAAGGATTTTTTAGTCTATACAATCACAATTATGTTGGAAAATAAACTAAAAAATATGTTTTATTGGTTGGTATGAAATCCCCTAAATTATCATCTAATTTGAGACGGAGGAAATATAATGGGACTGTAAAATTCAATATTCGTCTTCCACGGAACAAATTGATGCAAAGACATCCTCAAACTATTTTTCTTATTGAATTTGTGAATCAATACAAGAGAAACAACAAATTAAGATCTAATAGCAAGGTCAGAACTTTGCCCAAGTTCTGTCAATGTCATATAATAAATTATTCGATCGAAATTTCATGGGAACTACAATTCTGAGATCTTGTTTTGGACTTATACTAATGCATGCCTGATATTCAAGGCTCCTTATTCAACGGAGCTTTATCACAAAAACTCTTAAGATGTTTGGGGAAAAAAGGGGTTAGTGGGAATAACTTAGGCAAGCATTTGTCACCGAATCGAATAATCGCATGGCAACAAGCACGTTCGATAATGCCGAATTTTCCACTGAAAAACGACTCTTGTATCTCTCTGATACACCGTTTGACACTCGTAAATGTATGGAAGCATTTCTTTAACTCTGGATTTGAAATTATGAATTTCGAATCATCCACTACCGATGACTTTTCTAGATCAGTGCTAGGACTAGGAGCGTCAGCCTTAGGAATTCTCGGAAATGGGAATCCTGGAGAAAGAGGGAGTCGTGGAATAGGAAGGAATGGAGGCAGATGAAATGGAAGGAGAGGTGGCAATGCCAGCTCCTCTTGCTCTTGTTCCTTAGCAAAACCTTGTGTCGTCAAACTTGCGACACAAGCTATTGCAATGAGAAGCATGTGAATTGTCTTTGGTGCCATTGATCTCTCCATCTTATTAAAAAAGCTACAAACTATATTTCTTGTGAAGTTGACATATTAAATAATTTTTGCGTACCTGATAAGTCATTATTTCCATATAGCATACTATGGGAAAACGTCAAATGTGTTTAAATGGCCTTAATTTTTCATTTAATGATCAATTAATTTTTCACAAAATTTTGTTTCCCTTCCTTATTTACACTTCCTAGTGAGTAGTGAAAGCATCCGAATATTATTTTCTGTCCAAATTTTACATTTTTTTCTTTCTAAGCTGTAAGCATAACCGCTACACCTACAGGTCGGAAATTTATTTAATCCAATGAGCTTAACCATGTTTTGTCAAAGACAAAACTTCTTGTCTGAGCAAGGAACGTTTCGTGAATTGTATAACCGTCTAGGACTTCGCTTGATGGAAATTCTCTCTTTTGATGCAAATGTGAACTGAAAACAAATAATGTTCAATATTATTATCTCCGTCCTTAATTAATTATCATTTATGCATAAGGTAATAGTTAATTAGGTACGGAAGGAGTATTTATTTATTTATGAGATGATGCAAATTTATACATGTTGGACAAATTACAAATTGATATAAAGCATGGACAACTCTAGTTTGGCTGAACTTGGAGTGGTCGAATCAAAATCGTCAATATATTGTCATGATCTGACTTATGTTATCAGTAGTAATAGGGCTTTAAGCCATACTATCTTTACATTGGGCCTAGCCCACTAGTCTTATTATAAATATACACTTGTAACAGGTGAAAAACAACAATTATCAATACAAAAATATGCTTTCTCCTTAAGCTATCTATATCTCTCCCGATCTATTTCTCTTCTCTTCTCATCTCAACTCCTTCAATCTTCAATCTAATTCTTCAAATCATTATCCAGTATCGTGACATTTGGCATCAGAGCCAAGTTGACTTCCGCTGCACAACAACAACAGAAAAACACAAAATCAGTATGACATCCAATTCATTTGAAGCTGCCATGGAGAGAATTCATTCGATGAGCTTAAAACCAAGGCTAGTCATGGTAACATTAGCTGGGATACAAGTATGGAGAGGATTACCTCTCAATGGGGTTTGCTGAACATATCAATGCATTCTACACCAGATCCAAGCATTTTCCCGTAAGGAAGGAATATTATTGCATTGTTATTAGTAGAGCCTTAAGCCATGATATTATCTTAGTGGGCCAGCCTCTTGCCTTTACGCCTATCAAGCTCACTGTCAAACGTATCAACCTTACAGTAATCTCACAGGAAATAAAGGGGGTGCAATCGTATTCTTCTTAATCGATTTCTTGTCCGTTATTCTAATATCTTCGTCGTTATTGGTATCAGAGTCTTGACTATTACTTGATTGTCTCTCTTTGTATGGTTACTTATATGTAAGATTACAGATGCGAAATTGGAAAATTGGATACTTTAGAAAATGGCATCATCATCTTCTTCTAACCTTTCCATGCTCGATACCCAGTTTGCAATTTCTACCTTACCTAAAAAGAATAGTTCTACCAGTTCTAAAATCGACTCTCTTTATGAGATCGAATATATTCCAGGTGATCAGTTACCTGAAACCACCTTACCCCTTGTAAATCCATACGAAATCTTCACCAAAAGACCTAGCATCTTTTCTGTTAAAGGTGTTACCCAGCTAATTAAATCCTCATCCAGGAACAGAGTCAAGGAGTACGTCCAATCCAGCAAGTTCTCTTCTTGTCAGGTACCAGCTATCGAAGAAGAACAGTTCATATCTCTGAACATCCCCACTGATCTGCCCAAACAATGGCAGAATGAAGGATACTCTCACCTCCATTTCGGCATGGTCCGAATTGGTCTTACTCTACATGCACGAAAAGGCTTGCCTGTAACAGCAAGAATAACGCTTCTAGACTCTCATCTGAAGCAGTATCAGCAAGCGTGCATTGGCACTATTCAAACCACGTTGAATGCAGGAACAGTATTTGTAACACTGTTTCCTAATTTTAATGTCTCGTTAAAAGATCCCAACTTGATGAAAGCTCTTAAAGTGCAACTACAGATTGTAGGAGCACCAATGCAAGAAAAGAGTGTGGTGGCAACCCTGCACCACCAGATAGTTTACCGAGTTCAAGATCATGCTCTTGATCTTGTTCTTCCCTCTTCTGATGAGGCACTTTTTCTTGAAGTGTCTTCAGCATCCCAGGCACCCAGTTCAATACAGATCCCCAGACAAATTTCTAGAGAAGAGCTTCTCAAGAAATTACCTGATTCTTGGCTGACCAGTTATGAAAAGCTTCACCAGTCAACAAGTGCACCAGTTCAGTCTACTGAAGCAAGTTACTCTTCCCGCGAAGATGGCACAACAGAGATTAGGTTTGAAAAACCAAGGTCTTCCTCCTTTCGGAAACCTTTATTCACACAGTTTCTCTTGGAGCTGCCCAAGCCAATATCTCAACCAACAGGAAGCTTTCAACCCATTCAATTTCAGAAGAGTGGACAGCTAGTTTATCCATTTACAGATAATAAAGGTCATTGTTACTTTGATATCTGTTTTTGTGACGATTGCTATGATGAAGAAAATAGTGAAACTCCTGAAGAGACTTGCATCAGGAGAAGAAAGAAAAAAGATCCGTTATATCAACGGTATCTTGAAGGAGATCCCACCGTTGGTCCCCTAGGCGAAAGTGGCTATGAGTTCATAGTCAACTATGGCAGTCAGGAAAAGAAGACTCCAACAACTAAGCCTCATGGTTGCAAGCCTGCAACCTCTCTACCGAGAAATAAACCAACAAAGCCTCTCAGTTGTTATACTGAGGCTCTTGGCATCCTTGACAAGCAGTTTTCAAAACCTTGTCATCAATCAGTTCAATACCAGTCAGCTCAACCTCCACCACCCGTGGAAGTAATGATGTTCAGTCCGGAAGATTTTCCTCCATTGACTGAATTCAAAAGAAATGAAGTTGAGCATAAACCAAAGATTGTTGCTACGAATGTGACTGCAGATGGTCCAGTATCGATCAACCAAGCTGAAAAAGTGCTCAATTGGCAGACTGAAAATGCCTTGGCACAAAATAATATGTTGCGACGTATTAGTAGCAAAGTTGACGATTTAGCATCAGCTCAGTCTTCACAGGCTCGTTCTGTTCAGCAAATGATTTCTGAAATTCATGCACGACTTGGTTCCCTGCATTTTGAAATGCTTTCAATGGCTCAGCAAATGTTAGTCAATACTAGCAGCTTTCGGAATAAAGAAGCAGAAACCACAAACTTGAAGAATCAACTTCGAGATTTGCAGCGAAACCTAGAACAGACACAAAAGCAACAGCAGTCGGTGTCGACCACTGACATGCCCATGTTTGGACATTCCGTTCCTACCATGTTTGGACAGTCATTTCCTACTTACAATCCTTCTCAGCAAGGATTCCTGTCCAGAGATCCCTCTCTGACCTCTAGGTATGAAACCAGTTCTCTGAATCTACGACCCCCAGAATACCTAGCCAGAAAATCCAAAGTGTACAAACAAGCACGTGAACCACCACCCTCATATTACCAACCCAAAGCTCGCCCAAATAGACCCTCAACACCCATGTATCCACAAAAAACCTACGCCTCTTCCTCAACCTTAGAATCACAATCTATAGGTTCCCAAGAAGCCGACCCTGTATATAACAATCCTCCCAGAAACCCAAAAAAACAAACTGACCTTAGTATGATCGAGTTTTCTATGTCAAATCTTTTAGAAGATTTAGCTGAAAAGGTCAAGTCAAATCATAAACCAACCCCACCTCAACCAGTTTTCCCTGTACAACCTACACCAGTACCTCACATAGCCAAACTTGATTCAAGTACAGACTCTGTTTCTACAGAATCTGAAACAGATACACTTCCCAGTTTGCCTCAGCAATTCATGGCAAATGAACCAGATCCACCGCCATTTGAAGAAATCATAGATACCGATGATGATGAGGAAATTCTACCTCAACAACCAACTCAACAGTCTCCACAGTTTCAAAAGCAGTATGCTTCCAGAGTTTATACGTTTACTTTGGATGACATTCCATATCATAAGTGGAATGAGAGACTAGATGAATTTCATGCGTGGTTGATATCGGCAGCTTTAACATCTCCAGTTCCAGAAGTCATCAAGCAGTTTACTGCTCGATTTTCAGGCGCTTTAAAAGCATGGTGGATTTCACTCGGCGAATATAGACAGCTCATGGTTCTTCAAGAATCAATCCCTGTTCTTATGGGAGAGCTACACAGAGAATTCATTGGTCAAACAGACCATCTCACTGAAAGAATTCGAGAGGACTTCTTTGCAGCAAAATGTTGCTCACTCAAAAAGTCAGATTTAGCAAAGCACTTCGAGGCCCAGGCAAAAAGATTCCATCATCTTGATGGAAATAACAATCCAAACTTGAAGTATACATATCTGGCATCCATTGACGATTATCTCAGCCAGCAGGCAGCTGCTTATATGCGTGAACAACGCATGGAAATCCGAGACGCTACTCTTGGACAGATACAGCAGTGCATTCTCAAAGCCCTCGATAAGCTCTGCAAGCAGAAAGAATTTTGGTCTGAATTTGTTGATAAGACCAAAGATCTTTCCAAGGTTTGTTCTAGACCAGACCTCACTATCAAATGCCCAAAGAAGAAAGACTCTTGTACGTGTGATGTAAAGAAAAAACGTCATGTGCAAAAGTACAGGTACAAAAGATCCTCAATTGTTCCATATCGAAAGAAGAAATTATTGCGGTTTCGTAAACGCAAGTTCTTTCGCAAAAAGCGCGGAGATTTTAAGTCTACTCGATGTTTTCTCTGCAAGAAGGAAGGACATTTTGCAAAAGAGTGTCCTAATAGGAGCAAGAAAAAGACTCAGCATTTGATCCATTCCATTTCCAGTTTGGCACCCGATCTGGACTTAGATCGTCATGATCTTGAGTCGGTTCTATCTTACGACAGTGATGACCGAGAAGCTATTTGTGGCTACTCTGATTCCGACACTGATTCTGATGATAGTTACAGTTCTGATGAACGCGATGAATGCTTCAAGATTAGCATTCCCAGAGACGAGGAGATTGAAACTCCTCATGTTCCAGTTTTGATTTCTGATCCTGAAGGAGTTAATGAGCCAGTTGAAGTAATTGCATTCTTCGACACAGGCGCACATACGAGCATTCTGAACCCTGAAACACTTCCTCCCAATATGTGGTTGCCGTTTCAACAGGAGTTTAGAGTTGCAAATTCAGGCTCTTTGGTTATATCTCTCAGATCAAAACCCATTGTCATTGAACTTTTCCCTGGTTGTAAGGTTCAAACTCGAGTTCTTGGTTCTAAAGCTCCAGGCAAAGATCTCATCCTCGGATGGGATAATTACTATGCTTTCAAACGCAAGTTCAACATTTCGCTAGAACCCACAGGACTACAGTGGCAAAATCGTTTCAAGCAGTTTACTGCTACTCACAGGCTCTTCTCTTTGGAGCCCTCCCAAATGAATACCTTTGAAGGTATAAAAGCAAGCTTTATAGCTCGCTCATGTGCAGATTCCCATACTGACTTCCTCAAGAAGTGCAGTAATCCACTCTGGTTGAATCCAGATTTCTTTGTCCAGTTGCCATTCAAAACCAACCTATTGACAACACCAACGAAGGCCAGCCATGCAGGAATGTCTCCTGAGTTGCTCAAGCAAGCCAACGAAGAATGTGAACAATTAATCCAGCAGGGATTAGTTGGCCCAACCAATTCTCCGTGGGCCTGTAAAGCCTTTTATGTCAACAATCGTGCTGAACAGGTTAGAGGAAAACTCAGACTTGTAATTGATTACAAGCCTCTTAACGAGTTCTTACAAGACGTTAAGTTTCCGTTACCAACGCGGAAATCCCTTTTGCAACATCTCTCAGGCGCGGTTATCTTTTCGAAGTTTGACCTTAAGTCAGGCTTCTGGCAACTTGGTGTTCACCCCGACGAGCAGTACAAGACAGCATTCTGTCTCCCCAACAGACATCTCCAGTGGAAAGTCCTTCCTTTTGGACTCAAGACAGCACCCTCACTATTTCAGCAAGCCATGCTGAAAATATTTAGGCCCATTCTGCATACGGCCTTGGTATACATTGATGATATTTTGCTGTTCTCCACATCTATTACAGACCATGTCCAGCTTTTACAACAGTTCCAGTCCATTACAGAAGACTATGGAATCATGCTTTCAGCCCGGAAGATGGTGTTGGCCTAGCCCAATATTGATTTCCTTGGCGTCCATATTACAGATGGTAAGTTTGCACCTCAGGCCCATTTAGCTACAGAGTTGCTTACGTTCCCAGAGGATAATCTGTCCAAAAGACAGGTACAGCAATTTCTAGGTGTCATTAACTATCTCAGCGACTTCGTCCCGAAGTTATCCAAGCTGACTCAGCCACTTAGGAAAATGCTGTCGAAGAATCCTCCCCCTTGGACATCAAAGCAGACAGCAGCAGTACAAGCTTTAAAGCAAGTTATTCAGAAGCTGCCACCTCTTAAGATTCCTTCCACAGGACTCCGAATTGTTCAATCCGACGCTAGTGACAAGTACTGGGGCGCAGTACTTCTCGAAGAAGTTGATGGTAAAAGACAAATCTGTGGCTACAGAAGCGGTCGATTCAAAGACTCAGAAATGCATTATCACTCCACATTCAAGGAGATTCTTGCAGTCAAAAAAGCCATAGAGAAGTTTGAATTTCATCTCATTGGTCACAAGTTCCAAGTCGAGATGGATATGTCATCTTTCCCGAAGATGTTACATTTCAAACAGAAAGTTGTCCCCCACCAACAGTTACTTCGTTGGAGCGAGTGGTTCTCAAAATATGACTTTACTTCAGTCTATTTAAAGGGAACTAAAAACATCCTCGCTGACATGTTGAGCAGAAAACCGGTTACTTTAATTCGCTCTTTACATGCGATAATGTCTACTGAGGAAATCTCTTCTTCTTCAGTCTCGTCCACCCAAAATCCAAATTATCCAAACACTAGTCTTTATGATTTTGTTAATAATTGTCCCTTCGATGCTAAGGAACTGATTCAAACAGAAACCCTTCATGAGAAAGCTAAACACAAAGTCTTTATGTACCAGTCCCTTATTCTCTCTACTTTTGGCCCCAACAATGACTATATTAGCCCTTTAGGTATTCATCCTGATTTCCCGTTTGCTCATCTTTTCAAGTTTCGTAATCTTGTTATGCCAGAGGAAGTTTTATGCTTTCTATGGTATCTCTGTTCTATCTATACTATAGGAGTTCACCTAGATATTCCGTCAGTTTTCCAGTACACCTCAAATACCAGTCCCACAGGTTTTCCAGGTAGCCTTGCTACTTTTCTCACTTGGTTCCAGTCTCTCGCTGTTTGGAACAGCAAACTACTTACATCAGCCAAGTATGTCATGCCGTCTCTCACAGCAAGAAAATTAAAAAAGGAGTACCTTGAAAGTACTTCTTATTGGCATCCTCATTCCATCTGGTTCTTTCATCGTCCGATAAACATCAATCCGACAAGTAAAAAAGTCTACGCTATGCCGACAGTCAGACTATTCAAGAACTATCGCCATGGAATTACTCCCTCAGTGAATCCTCCCGATCAGGTTATCTATGAAGATTTTCAAGCTGAAGCTTTTCGCTTGAATCATACGAAGCAAACCTTTCTTGTCCCATTTAAGGATCATTGGCAGTTTTATCCCTTTGAATATCAGCAGAGTCTAGACGACGATATTTTGATGTTTCAAGAAAAAGAGAAGCTACAGCAGCAGCAACGATCAAGCCCAGCAGCCCAATCCAATGACGATCCAGCCTTTCCTATGGCAGGATATTCTCAAGTTCAAGATGATGAGATGACTGATTGGGAACTCGAAGACCTTATGGCCCAAACAAATCTAAATGAAGAAGCAGGTCCAAGTACTTATTCCAGCCCAAGCCCAGATTGCCCCAAAGATTCCTTTGGCAATTATGAGTTCGGTTGCTGTGACTTTCACCTCCGACAATTTGAAATGGACCATTGACAGGCTGAAGACGACAAGACAAGACGCTCTTACACGTTTATGTATAATTATTGGTTTGTACTATCTACTATTTCGTTTGTATGCGGCTGCGTCCGCTCATGTCTTTGCAAAGAGATAAGGCTGTGTCCACTATCTCTTGTGTGCTTTGTTTTTATTTAATAATTGTCTAATACGTCATTGCTGACGTCAGTTTTAGATAGGCACTATCTAGTGCTAAGTTCTTATTGGTTCCGAGGGATTACCCTTATCCCATTGTTATCGGTTCCATTTAGTATAAATATGTATGTTTATCAATTGAGAACTTCAGAACGAAATTTCTGAAAATCTCTCTAAATAAAAACATGTCTTTCTAAATCTCTTTCTTCCATTTTCCGTTTCAAGTCTTAATCTGCATATATGTTTCTATACTTAGTAGAATGATTAATTAATAGTTGAGGTCCTTATGTCCGCTAATTGATTGAGTTAGGAGTATGATGAACATTAAATCGATTAAGAATAATACGATTGCACCCCCTTTATTTCCTGTGAGATTACTGTAAGGTTGATACGTTTGACAGTGAGCTTGATAGGCGTAAAGGCAAGAGGCCGCAGCCATAATCGCTCTTTACTAAACGGTCATCCCTGTACAGCTCTCGCGTTAATAGAGCAGTCCTTTCGTATTCTTCTTTTTTCCGATTTCTTGTCCGTTATTCTAATGGCTCCGTCGTTACTGGATCATAATTTCTCCTAAAATGTCTTCTTCTTCTCCGAATCCTCTCTTCTTCTAAATCCTAATCTCATTTCTTCTATCTTCAATCCTCAATTCTTCCAGTCACTATCTGCGATTGTGACACAGATCAGGTTAAGTCTTCTTGGTTTCTCACAACTAGAAACTCAAGAAAGGGAATGTTCTATGTCTAGAATGTTAAGAAAATGCTTGTCAAAAGTTGGAAAAACAAGATCAAATTATATAAGCTGAGTTCCAATTATGTTTCCGTCAATTTCATGTATTTTTCCGTCAATTCCTTTGATTCCGTCGGCGTTCATGACGCTTCCGTCACCAACTCGTTTCCCGTCAATTTCATTTAAGGATCCGTCAATTCCATTAATTGTATAGAGTTTTCCGTCAATTTCATAACGTAATCCTTCAACTGCTTTGTTTTCTTTTTTGGTCCACATGTTTCTCCCAGTTTACATCACAGTCCTCCACATTCAAAATCAACTCATTTGACCTCTTCTTACTTTCAAAACCCATTCTCATTACTCAATAGTTTTCCCGCATAATCCGGCTCTTTTTCCATCTCGTCTTCCAGGAAAACTTCTTTGCCACTGAATTCGCAAATTACAACTTCAAATGATACTTATTCTTTCTCAGCTCCCAGCTATTGAGACCATCAAATTTTTAATAACTATTATCGTAACAGGTTCCCGAGACAACCATAATCAACAATAACATCTATGATCTAACTCATAAGACAACATTTGGCACTAAAAGACCGAACACCTTGTAAGGATCATAGAGTCCAAAACAAAGTCCCAACATTGATGATATGTAGAAGTAGAACTTTACCCTCTGGAGATGCTCTTACGAGTTACGACCAAGAGCTTTATCACAAAAACTCTTTAGCTATTTGGAAAATTTTTTTTAAGGGGAAAAAACTTAGGAAACCATTTATGATTGATTTAAGTTGTACCTTTGCAACAGGCAGGTCCAACAAGCATTTGCTTAACTCTCTTCAGCCAGACAAAGATTTCCTAGAGCATAATCGAGACCCACCAACTTACGATTTCAGGAATTATAATCCAAGTCTGGTTGGGCCATTATAATAATACGGCCCGATATTTCATATTACAAAAGCATATAACTTTTATAATCGTAGTCACTTACACGATTGCCAGTGACATGTTTGCTAGTTTTAAATGGCCCGTCATCTAAATCCTTTTTCTGGTTATTTACTCTTCTCAAGTCGAGATAATTTAATTTTAAAAGACGTGCTAGAAAGGCCATTCCTGCCTAACTCTTAAATTGCACCCAAAAAAAGCCTAGTATAGCGGCCAATATATCTAGGTTAAGTACTTAGGTTTCAGAATATTAATTAAACTTTCATTTGTACCCCTTTTTTAGTAATTAATTTGCTTATAAATGACGAATGCGTTATATCTATAACGACTTTGTTATACATGGGCCCATCTCACATTAAGTTATCCATGGAACTTCTAATCCGGTGCTTGCTGTGAAATTGTTAAATAGGTGACATATCTCGTGATCGGCCGTTAAGAATCCAACCGAAGTCTGTCGGGCCTCAAGAGTCGGCCCTAACTTATGAGAAGAGTACCCGCCACTCGGAATCTGCCTCGGGACTCACGAGTCGCGGTAACTTAAGAAAAGAGGACGCCTGCATGAAATCTTGGACCTTGCACAGTGGAAATCTATGTAACGCCCCTCTAAAGTTGCGATCGTTGATGTAATGACATGTTGCATGGACATGCCTTAGAGTCGAGGAATTCTTTTGGGTTCCTTCAGCTATAAGTGCACCTAGCAGTATTGGAATGGCTTTTGCATGGCAAGCGCCGGGTGAGAATCTCCATGGATTGCACAGCGGACATCTATGTAACGCCCCTCTAAAGTTGCAATCGTTGATGTAATGACATGTTGCATGTACATGCCTTAGAGTCGGGGAATTCTTTTAGGTTCCTTCAGCTATAAGTGCACCTGGCAGTGTTGGAATGGCTTCTGCGTGGCAAGCGCCGGGTGAGAATCTTCATGGATAACTTAATGTGAGATGGGATGGAGAGCATGCAATGAAGTGGACCTCAATGAAACGCCCCCTATAAAAATGCGATTGTTGATGTTGCATTTGTTGCATGGCCACAACACAAGGTATAATAGTAGCGTTAATTGTATACCTACTTCGTTATACAAATGACGAATGCGTTATATTTATAACGACTTTGTTATACATGGTCCATCTCACATGAAGTTATCCATGGAACTTCTAATCCTGTGCTTCCCTAAGCCCATCTCACATTAAGTTATCCATGGAACTTCTAACCCGGTGCTTGTCGTGGAATTGTTTATCTCGTGATCGGCCGTTAAGAATCCAACCAAAGTCTGTTGGGCCTCAAGAGTCGGTCCTAACTTATGAGAAGAGTACCCGCCACTCGGAATCTGCCTCGAGACTCACGAGTCGTGGTAACTTAAGAAAAGAGGACGCATGCATGAAATCTTGGACCTTGCACAGTGGAAATTTATGTAACGCCCCTCTAAATTAGCGATTGTTGATGTAATGACATGTTGCCTGGACATGCCTTAGAGTCGGGGAATTCTTTTGGGTTCCTTCAGCTATAAGTGCATCTGGCAGTTTTGGAATGGCTTTTGCGTGGCAAGCGCCCGGTGAGAATCTTCATGGATAACTTAATGTGAGATGGGACGGAGAGCATGCAATGAAGTGGACCTCAATGTAACTCCCCCTATAAAAATGCCATCGTTGATGTTACAATGTTCATGATCAAGCTCGAATCAACAAGTCATCCAAAAGGTCAACGAAAAATAGCTTTTTTGCAGATTTTGGAGAAGATGACTCAACAGTGATTTTATCAATTTTACTATGTTACTGGCTCAGGAAAACTTGTTAAAAATTACCTAAAGTGAATCACAAACAAGGAAACCATTTTCGTGGAGAGGAA
>NW_027266758.1:0-62020 GCF_046630445.1 Rutidosis leptorrhynchoides
CGAAGAGAGAGTTGGTTTCATCTTGTCCACCGTGAAAAAGAAAAATTCATTTTGTCAGTTTCTGTCTGTCAAAATCTCAAACTTTAATTTCAAAGAGAATTACGTCAAGGGTATGAATCATGATGGGTCTTTCTCTTCTTCTTCTCAGAGACATGTTAGTTACAGGTTCGATTCCCCTTTGAAATCTTTTAATTAATTCTAGAATATATCTTTGTGGTTTAGTTTATTTGATAGAATTAGAGTGTTTTAGAAGTGGGTTTAAGGTTTAATTTTTTATTCGACGTTAATTACGATGCCAAACTTTGCATCATCAAAGTCGATTTGTTAGTGAAGAAAGCATGATGAAAAAAAACCCTTTTTGTTTTTGATTGAATTCTCTCAGCCAAAAACAGTAGTACTGGTACTTAACTATCAGTGTTTGATTAATTCTGCATAAAGTTTTTACCTTTCTGGCTGAAATTTTTCCGATCGGGACTATGTATTTATGTTCGATTTGAATTCTTAAACAAGGCATTTTGAATTGATTTCTGGGTTTAAGATTTTGAAGCAATTACAGAAATTAAACCCTTAAAGGGTAACTGCTCTCAGTAGTTGATTTTGCTAAGTTTTCGAGAGGTTTATGTTTTTGGTAGACTAATTAATACATGTTTTTTTAGTAAAGCATCGACTGATGTTTGGTAGATAAGCTTCATCAGCTTCAATTATGGATGAATTGATAGAAACTGATCTTTTTCTAGTTAATGTATTAGGTGGGTGGTCGTTTGTGATCTTTTGGAAGTTGGTACCGTAATAAATGATAGTTTGTTAAATGGAGTAATTTTGGGTAGAAATTTTGAGTCTCTTTCTAAGGAATTGAATCAATGCATCGTCAATTTAAATTTGCTTTATTGATTTACGTGCATATATTTATATCTTAAAAATCGTGCATCTCTTAATGTTGGGAGGTTATTTAGTCTTCAGTTCTTGAGTAGGTGACGTTATTCAAGTGCATGGTCATAAATAAATCTTTTTTGTTAGGATTTACGTTTCTAGAGAGATAAGTATCCGATACACGATATATTAATATAATATTTTTTTAATAAATCGTATATATTTGGTTGCTATATATATATATGCTTGAAATATTTTTGAGAAATTTGTTATAGAGAATTAATTATAGTGTATTGAATTAATTGACGAAATAATATTTCGTAGCTGGCTTGATAAAATGTGATTATTAAATTAAATTTTGGAGTTTTGTTGATTAATTAGTTTTGAAGCCATTTTACCTATGATTTTCATAGTAATTAATAAATTAAAAACGACTTTTAATTGGATTGAGAAATGACCAAGAATTAATTCTTAGAGATAAATTCGAGTTTATTGGTGTAAATGATTTTCATATAAATTTCTAAAAATCAATTTTGATTCTAGTTTGAGATTGGATTCGTGATGATTCATCAAGAGAAAGTATTATCACTTCCCATTGGCACACGTGTAGGTTATGGCCATAGACCGATTATATGAGACTATTTATGTTGGGTCCCGTCACTGTCTATCATTGAGGGTAGAGTGACCGATTTGTAACGAGCGGGCCCACAGTGAGACTGAGGTAATGCTTTGTGCTAACCAAACCAAAAGACGTGGAAAGACGTATCGTTACTGTACCTAGATAGGATCTAGGTACCACGTGCCAACCAACCGACTTGGGTAAATGTCGGAGCTTCACTGGATTAATAAACCATTTCGGTTTTGATAAATTCTGACTTGATAAAAACCACTTTAATTGGTTTGGATTTTAAATCGATAAATCCTTGTTTTTAAGCGGATTTGGATTTGTGAAGTATAAACTATGATGAGATTTGATAAATATATATATAAATATATACACTCTGTATTCAAGATAAATTAAGTTGTCAAAATCTTTTAATTGGTTTTAAAATTTCTGTGGATGTACTGGATATTGGTCCACCTTTATATTATTATATTTGTATTTGGTACTTACTGAGTAACCCTTACTCATCCCAAAATATATATTTCTTTTTAGATTTTGCAGGACTAGGTTCGATACTCTAGTCTCGTCTACTCGAGGACTTACCTCTAGAGCATACGATCTTCCTTTTTGGTATATCTCCCATGTGCAAAAGCCGTTTGGGCTTATAAACTATAAATGTAAATACTAATCTAGTTAAATTCTGTGTTGGTAGAACTTTGTTGTATGACTTACGATTTCTAGCTTGTGGGATTGTTGTGGGCGTAAATGTTATAATGCTGATTCTTGCTCGTAGCGGAAGTCGATTTGTAATTATTGAACTTTGTTATATTTGGACGTGGTTTGTATTTTGAGGCTGGTCGTAGTCCCGAGGTTGAGTGAATTATGACGCCGGTCATGACGTGGGTTTGGGTCGTGACATGCAGAATTGTACTCAAGTGCACATCGTGATGAAGTTGAGGACCCTGTTGTCACTCGCAGAAACTTGAAGGATGCTGCAAACATTTCTGGAACCTTGTCGACTAAAAATGCAAATGACACTTGTCGAACCGACCGGAGCATCGTCGGAGCTTAGGCGATATGCCAAAATACTCAGGAAGGTGTCGGCAACAACGCTTCATTGTGCAATTCGTCTACAATTTCCCATAATCAAAATGCCTAATTCAGAGGTTAGGATTTACGTTTATGGTAATGCTACAGTGCTTTAGAAGTTTTCTTTTAATTTCTGTCGATGAATAAATTCAAAGCTCTAGATCCATTATATTAGATGATGTAAATTGAATGGTTAAGTCATTTCATCAATTACATAGTAATGAATAATCTGCAAGTTCGATTAGTTGTGTTTTTGAGTTTGCTGCTAAAATTTGGGAATTTTGTATGCTGGATAGATTTCTTGTTCCTTTTCATTCAGTGAAGCTATAAATATGCATTGAGAAGTTGTTGTGGAAGTTTCTACAAGTTTTTGCTATGAGAAGATAAGAGTTGCCATTGCTATTAGTTGTTTCAGTTGATATTCAAACAAGTCCTATAGTTATTTTAATTTCCAGCTAAATTTATCAAAAGGTGAAGATGTAGAATCATTCAGTATGTCATTTAGAAACTTTCTATAATGGTTATCATCATTGATCAATGGCCGAACAGAAGTCAACTCCCAAGTCGACTATTGAAGCATTTTGAAGATTGATCTGTAAATTTGAGAAAGAAGAAGAATTTTATAGCCGTAAGTTACCATTTTACTCAACTAAAAGACTAAAAGCTTTGAGAAGAGGCAGTGGCCAAGAAAATCGAGTGAAACCTACTAGTTGGCATCATATCAGCTTGTGGTTCCAAAATCATATATTATTTTTTCTCTAGTTTTTACAAGTCAGCTTGCCATTTTAATTTTCAAAAATTGTAATTCTTTTTATGATGTCTAGATTTTTGTTGGATCACTATATAAACACTTTTGTATTTTTTCTTTCATGTTATGAGCTTTGAATGAAATAAGAAAAAATTGAAAGATCATCATCTTTTTACCAATTTTAAATTCCTTCTAGGAACAATCAAAATCGATCCAGCCTTAATTTTATTAGGATCATCCACCCTTAAAAATAAGTGAGATAGTTCTGTTTAAGTATTCAATCATCAAATCGAAACATGGAAACAATAATCATCAATTTCTTAACTGTTGAGTAAATTTTCTTTAGCTACAAGTAACTAGAGTTGTTCTGTTTGTTTGGATAGAGTCATGGTGCAGTTCCTTTCATGTTATAAGCTTTGAATGAAATCAAGAAAAAATTGAAAGATTATCATCTTTTTATCAATTTTAAATTCCTTCTATATTGGTATTATTAGGAACAACCAAAATCGACCCTGCCTTAATTTTATTAGGATCATCCACCCTTAAAAATAAGTGAGATAGCTCTATTTAAGTATTCAATCATCAAATCGAAATATGGAAACAATAATCATCAATTTCTTAACTGTTGAGTAAATTTTCTTTAGCTACAAGTAACTAGAGTTGTTCAGTTTGTTTGGATAGAGTCTTGGTGCAGTCTCTCTTACTGTAGAAATATGTTCCACTCTGTCAATTTGTGACACCGTCATTTTATTAAGAGATAATCATTCACCGGTTTGAAGTTTAATTGATTCAGAGAATAAATATTAAAGAAAAAATTACCTACCTTCTTAGTAACCAAAAAAGAGAGAGTTACATGATCCAAGTTCTTCAGAGATGAACAAAATTTAAATAAAAACTCTATGAAATCCAAAAGGTTAAAAACTCACAAAAATTCCTAATTAATTATAAGTGGTTCGAAGCACAAATCTCTGAGGAACATGATATCGTAAAGTGTTTTGAAAATTCTAAGGAACAGGATAAGACTTGTTACGACACATGCACTTGTAAGCCATAGGACAAGTCTCAGCCTCTTCTATTGACGAGCAAACAAAGCTAACCATAACAAGTCTACAAGGTGTGCACGAGCCACAAGCATGAGAGCAATCCGGCAACCTTGACCCGGCAACTTGGAGGGTATCTCCTCCATGCCTAGTTCTCTCCCAATAGTAATTCATTGGTTTCACACCTTTTTCTGATCTGCTTGTAGATTGCGGCGAACGATGATGTCCATGATCTATTTAACAACATTGGAATTAAAGGAAAAAAATTAGTCTTTTATCTACATGATAAAAAAATAAAATGCTAAAAATCACAATTTCGTTTCTGAGACATTCTGAAAAAAAATTATTTATAAAAATGTATCATATGCTTTATTTTTATATCTAACCATAACTTTCGGACCATAAAGGATTTTCACATATATTACATATGCAATTACATTAGAAACAGAGAGAATAGTATCTTACGAATTCGGGATTGGCCTAGATTCCTTGAATGAGCCAGAGGAAGAAGAAGAACGATGATTATTGCGACGATACACATAACTGATTTCATAGTTTTAGTACTCTTCTTATTCTACTTTTTTTTCTTATTGATGAAGTTTTCCTGATAAGGAAGTTATAAATTGTGTTGATATATATAATAGGGATAAGGTAACCACGAGATCGGATAAGTATATAGTATGTGTATTGAAGCAATTCACAGGCAAGTGTGTGGATTATTGAGATAAGAGAAAGGGTCACATGACAATGGGTGCAATCAAAATAAGATTGATTAGCTCACATAATTCACAAGACGAGTAATTTAAAGCCGAAATTGTAGCTGATTCATTATACAAACAGAGGTGCAATGTTTTTTTTTTACTCAATTACTAGGGCTTGTTTAACGTGAACCCTGACTGTCTCTGACTCAATACTTTCTTCAATAAATGCTAGGAGAATTACTATGAAAGTACTATTTTGAATGAATTTGAAATCGTAAGAGGTTCGTTCGTACTAATAAATTAGGTACTTGGGTTGTTATGTGATTGCCATTAATGTCTTATGGTTATTGAAAAACCTCTGGCAGGAAATAAAGGACCACGTACTTTCCAGGAATTTTGTTTGCTTCGGAACACAGAATTCTACAAAATTCTTCTATAGAAACTGAAAATTGAGTGGATCCATGAATGACATTATTTCACTATCCAGTACATTTATCCTGGCTAGTACACCATATGCCGCAATATGCAATGCTATACAATTTAGGAGTCCTCAGTTTTAAATATAAGAATTCCTAGAGCTGAATGTGGAGGCAGCTCAAATTTTGTTTTCTGCATTACAATTACCAACAAACAACAGCTAGAAGAACTTGTATTACACACTAATTTACGTAGGTTGGGCATGTCTCAACTGCTAGATTTTCCAAATTTGGGAATTCCAAATTGGATATTGGTGGCAATGATACATTTTCACATAGTGCGAATTGCACAAATTCCTCATAATATAAATAAACTAACCTAGCAAAAGTATGATTGTTATATCTCTTTTGAGATTCCTAAATTTTTAAGACCTGTATCATGGCTCTCAAGTATTAGTCTATCAAAGCGTAAGCATATATATGCGCATACAAACTCTCTTCCATAAGAACTAGGCTAATTAAAAACCAAAAAGTCTTCCTTTCTTAATTCTTCAATTTTCAATGAGAAAAACTGAATGAATGAATCAGAAATAATCCAGAATGCACCAATAAGTAATGTGTATATAAATATATATATATATATATAATTTAACAACCAATCACGAGTTGCCGAAAATGGGGGCAAATATTGATCTAGTGCAAGATTGATAAAATTAAATAATTAATTATTTATTGACAAAAATGAATTAAATCAATAAATGACACATACTATAAAGGGATGTCTGGTCGGGCCCAGTACGACTTGGATTAATTTACACAAACATATTTCAAATATATGTAATAGGATGTAAGATCATATAATGATATAGACGTGTTATGAACAGATTATCAATATGTTCATACAGGTAAAGCTTCATCTTTTCTTAGAACTTCTAGAGAGTGAATGGATTTGCTATATGTGCAAGACATGTTGAGGACATTATACAAGTCAACATAATGATACGATAATATTGATTAAATCTAGTCGTCAACATGTGACCTTATTTGAGAAGAGTCCAACACCTTATCTCGTATTCAATTAGGGAATGAAAATAAACGGTGGAGAGTTCACTCCAATCTCTGTCTCTCCCCACACTTATATGAATCACCTTCTTAATTTTTTGGGATCAACAAATACACACACAACAGGTTATAGCAGATTCTCGTCATGCTGCTAGCAAGCTTATAATACCATAGGCAGGTGGATGGAATAGCGATTCAACCATCGCTACATCACTGCCAATCATGTCGTTATCAACTACTATTTATGTTCCTTTTCATTTCATTACTCGCTAAATAGATGTTAAGTAGTATTGACAGTGTATTGTAACCCGTAATGCATGAATTATAGCTTGAAATTAATAGCAAAAGCATTAACTTTATTTATCTTGTATTCTGAATTATAATCAAATTGCTTTGCGTCGTATACCAATATATATCAAGCTTCTACACTTGTGTATGTTTTCGTGTTTGCAATATATTAAAGTAGTAGTAACACTATAAGATAGGAAGTTTAGTTGTTTGTTTCATATTGTAATGAGCAAAATTTGAAACTTTCTTTAATTTGTCAACGAAGTTAGTTCGATTTAAAAATATATATGGAACTTTAAATTTTCTTTTTGTGATTACCAAATTCAAATTTAATGAGCAAAACATTTTTTTCTTGTGGTTTGTTATCTAAATATGGAAACAGAAGGGAAAAAATTTAATAAAAACCACAAATACCGGCAGTCAGTTTGACAAACAAGACAGAACCGATGTTATGTGCTCTGGCATGGCCTTATATATGTAAAACAATTCCTAAGAAATGGAAAAACCAAAAATCAAAACTTTATTTCTTTATATTCGTTCCTGCCTTCGATTCTCCGGCGTGCGGAAGAAGAAAGGGAGAATTTTCTTTCTTCTTCTTTGATGCCATATAAAATTAAGTCGCCGAGAATTAATTAATCGTCAGCATTAACATATATAATGGCCTATACAATCAAGTAACACAGCCGCCGAGGTACGTCATGCTAAATGACGATCAAGGAAACCTTCAACCTCCTCCGACACGACGACAAGTGCCTCGTTACCAAGGTTCTGGAAAATCAAGGGTTAGTTGTTGCCTGAAATGTATATGTTGTGTATATTGCTGCCTAATTCTCTTAATCCTATCCTTAATCGCTACAGGTTTCTTACTTAATTCAATGTATAAACCTCAAATGCCGAGTTATTCAGTCGACAAATTCTCCGTCCAAGCCTTTAAAGTTCAGCAGGATTTAACCCTGGATGCAGAATTTGACGTGACCGTCAAGGCAACTAACCCTAATGATTACGTCGGGTTCACGTATGGAAAAAACGCGTCGTTTCTGTTTCGTATCATTCTAAAACTATTTCTGAGGGAAAGCTTCCGGCATTCCGTCAGCCTAGGTCGAACATTAGTATGATTCGAATCGATTTGAAAGGGAAAAGCGATTTCGATTCGGAGACTCAAGAGGCTTTTGTGAAAGACAAGCAATCCGGGAAGATTCCATTGCTTGTTCAAGTGAAGGCGCCAGTTGTTGTCGGAATTGGAGAACAGGTAATTAGGGAGCTTACGGCTTTGGTCAATTGCAGCATGATTGTTAACAATTTGCTGCCTAATGAGACGCCACGGATTTTATCGACCAAGTATAGCTATAACATTAAATTTTGAATTAATCTAATTGTATATTTGTTGATGTCTCCAATATGTGTGCAGCTTATAATTAATATTCATGTACTTCAGATTGAAATTTATACATCTACTTGTTTTTGCAGATGAAGCATTTGTTGTAAACCTTTTTCTCTTGTGAGAAAATATATCATTGCCTTCTCATTTTCCATGAAAGTAGAAATTCCTGTCGAAAATTGCATTCATGATAGTATAATGTGGGCGCGCTATGTGAAGATCAACAATTAAAATTCCTTGATAAAGGGCGTAAATATTCCCTACCCACCACTATCCAACTACATATCCAATCCAATCTAATTTTAATGGGTTTTATAAAAATGGACTCTAACCCAACTTCTTCCAAGTGAAGTGGACTAAATTCATTTCAAACCCAATTCTAATGGGTTGGTTAATGGACTTCCAACTTCTTTCATCTCAAATATATTATATAATTCTTATAGTTTAATTTTTGCTATTTTAATTCGAAATAGTTTTTAATATCAGCATATTTAATCCTTAATATTTTATAAAAACTTGCAGTTTCGTTCTTATAGTTTAATTTTCGCTTTTTTAGTCCGAAATATCTAATCTCTCTTCGTTTCCTCCACTTTTCACAGCCACCGCACACAAACAACTCTCTCCTTCTCCTTCACCGCCACCACCGCCGCAACAATAACCACCATTTCCTCGGCGAGTATCCTCGCGCGCTCCCAAACTCCTCATCATCGCCGTCTTTATTGCCTTCTCCCTCCGTTATTGACCAGAAATTAAAAGAAGACGACATCGTTTTCACACCCAACTTTTCGCCTCCCGTCCACCAGAAAAACCGCCAAACACTTCCATCGTTGTCCTCCTCATCCCCTACCTCCGCCACTAACACTCCACGCCACTCACTGAAATCCGAAACGCCGTGGATTCTCGCTGTACTCCCAGAAATCTCGGCTGCTAATTCTCACTTTTATCACAAAACCTCCTCAGCCTCTTCATCTGCTCGGTTGATTCCGTCGATTCCTAAACCTTCATCGCTTACACAAGCGTTTTATGTAGAATGGTTAATTCAATTGTTTGTATTTGTAGTTGATAAAATAGGATGGTTAATTCAATTGTTGGGTTTGTAGTTGATAAAATAGGATGGTGTTGCTCGGTGGTGGCGGTGCACGATGTGGTGGGATGGGTGGAAACTATTTTATTTTTTTCTTTTCTTTTATTTCTTGAATTAAATGATGAATTAAAAGTTTAATGGGTTTTTATTGGGTTGGATTACGCAATATAAAATCAACAACTCAATCCAATATTGATGGGTTGGAACTAAAACCCAACATTTATTTTTATGTTTGTAAAAGATCCAATTTTATGGGTTGAAATGCGATGGAGTTGGAATGGAAGTTGGATATTAGTTTTTTTTTACACCCCTAAAGAAAATGCAACAATATAGTAGATAGGCTAAATCAGAATTGTTAGGAACAAACTTAGATACTAATTTGTTAATGATATTGGGAACTTACGAATCTAGATCATATCCAATTTGATTCAATAATTCACGGAACGGAAGAGCTAAATATTCCGAGCTAAATATAAATAGTAACTGTTATGTTATGTTAGTTGACGACATTACAAGCCCAGAAATACAAAATGGAGTAAGTTTCCACAATTGAAAGCCAATAAGAAATGTTGGTGTGGAAATTTAAATGAAAAATTCTATACTGAATAAAATTCACCCTCTGCTCGCCATACAATTTTTTTTTATGATAACTACTCGCTCTCATTCAATATAGTTCAAGCCTACAATATGGAGAGATTGGACCAGCCAGAAGGTGGAAGAGACCAGCCTGATGCCGTCCTCCGCTGAACACCATTATGTTGAGCGCCTCTCCAATTTCCTATCTGTCTATGGGTCTGATCATTCAACATTGCCTTGGCCCAGAGAAAACTTGACAGCGGAAGCGAACAAGAAGCTTCTTGCCATACACGGTTGCGGTTTTTCCAAATTGTCCACAGGATGATATTCAACAAAGACCATGAATCCATATCCAATAAACAATGCATACGAATACGATCATACCAGGAAAAGAAACACTAGTTCGACGAAGCCACAATATTATGATCAGCAAGGAACAATTCCCAATTTTAAATCGCCCAAGGGCAAGAAATGAAGAGATGACTTACATGTAAAGGATTAAAAATATTAGATTGTCAACACTCAATCGAAGTTAGGTTTAAAAATCCGACACCATCAGTAGAAAGGGCTCGAGAAGAAGTAGCGCATGTAAAGTTTAGGCCAGAATGTTGACCTTGACCGTTAGGAAACGGCGACACATGGTGGACGGCCAGAATTTGGATGCGTTATGATTAAGGGGTGTAATTTTATCGGATTTTTTAATTAAAAAAGCCGACGTAGCAAGTTTTATGCATGGCATTGACACATGATGACACGTGGAGGGACTAACGAGAAGAAAGTATCACATCAACATTCTTTAAACGGTAGTTATATGTTTGTTGACGATTTCACAAAACATGTATGAATTTGTGAGTAAATAGTCTCAAGGTAGCTCCATATTAAAAAAGATCGGCCACATATAGCTCAGGTAATATTATTATTATTATTATTTTTGAGGTTGTAACGTCATTATTTATTTTCCAGCTCAGTTCAACCTACACCGATTTTGATCCAAATCAAGTCGTATCTTTGTTGGCATCTTTGACTTTGTTCAGCTGATTTCTCTTCTAAAAGATGTTCTACTTACCGAGAAGGAAACAAAGATATTTTCACTATCTTTGTCATTAAGGTGATTTGATTGAGAATCAAGAAAGAACCTAATTCTCCAACCATAAAGGTTTCGATAGAAGACTTTTAGAGTTGTTCTTTTCACCGTTTTGATACAAGGAGACAGAATACAACACTACGTTGAAGGCTTTCTACGAGATACATCCAGCATTCTTGTTAGGGTTTATGCACTGATTATTGCACTAATTTGTTCATCAAAGAACATTGTAATAGTTGTAGGCTATAGAAGTACATATTCATTCAAGGGGTTGTGGTGAGGTCTAACTGAGGTTAGCCTAAGGAAATTCCATTTACGTGTCGTTGTAAGAAATAGAGTAGGTTTCACTTAGAATTTACCAATTGAGTCTTGGTGGGGCGAGTTGGAGGCGAGCCTAACAAAATCCATTGTACTTGTAAATCCCATAATAGTAAAACAGTTTCTGGACTACGTCCCGTGGATGTAAAAACCGAATTGGTTTCGAACCAAGTAAAAATATCGTGTGTATTTTCTTCTGCACTTTATTTTTACTGTGGGCATGAAATCACACATTTTACCTTCATCTGCATAACTACGGCAAACAACAAATAACTTGAGTAATTTTGTATAATCAGGCGACGGTCTGTGTTCTTTCAGAGGTAAATTGTTGAACATTCCATTAATCAATAAGTAAATCATTTATAGCTACATTCGCAAGAGAATAAGGTAATCTTCCTTGCATGTTCACTTTAAGATTGGCTAGGCCATGTGCAAGTAGATTACATGATCTCAAGAAAAAAACAAAATTATAAGAGACAAAATGTGAAGCGATATCTCTAACTTTGTAGATATTATACTGAAATCAATGGGTTGCGTATTAATTTTAACATTCTTTCTAAACTATCGAACAAGTATTTATAATAATATCATTGTACTCCTTCCGTCCTTTTTTATACGCCACTTTTGTCAATTTCATCTAAATTAAGGAAACATCAAAATGATTCATATTTCATACATTAATATACCTGAATGTCCAAAGTACCCATAACTTTATCATAAATTACACTATACTTTTAAATCAAGATAATAAAAAAGAAAAAAAAATAAAGCTCAACTGGTTTCTTACGTTCACTCTTCTTCTAATCCGGTCCATTCTTACTCTGTACATGCCAACTACCCCCACAATCTGCCATCTGCCTCGACACGCTCTCTTCTATCGCCAATTTCGTCAACGCTCCTCGCGGCGTCATACAAGCTGTCGTCCGTGTCACAAAGAGAAATCCATAACAAATTTGAAACGCATAATCTGTGAGCTCTAACAACCAACGCCTTTCGCGTTTGGCCATTTTTGATCTATAAGAGAGAGAGGTAAACCTTAGATCTTAATGCGAAGGAAGGGGAGAGTGATGACGGAGGATAGCTGGACTCTTCAAAGTCGTAATCGGCGGTGGTGGTGGCGGCGTTGTTAAGGGGAGATGAAGAGTAGGCGCCGCCAATTCTCCATGAGAGACAAGTGGTAGGACTGAATCTGGTAGTGTCACTACTTTCGTTAATTCCCTTCTCCTTAATTTGTACTCTTTATGGAGGAAGAAGATGTGGTATACTCAATTTAGTATTTTATGTTATAAAGAAGGACAAAAAATTATGTCATGACATATAAATAAGGACGGAGAGAGTACAAGTTAAAAAACTTATTTTAAAACCAAAGAAATCACTAGTAGTGAGTTGATGATTGAAATTTTTTGTTATAGACGAGAGTGCATTTTTTTTCTATAAAAGAGATTGCTTGTGAACAAAGTCTTTGTGCATCAGATTGAGGGCACAATCATTTTCCCAAGTTTTTAAAAACTAATTCTTCCATCTCCATGCCTAGGCCAAAGATACCCCACTTATCTTTCATGCCGATGCAATATTATTATGATTAATCAGCTAGCTGCTGCTCCGACAACAACTAATTAATTATCAGCATAAAATGCAATTGTGTTCTTTCTTTTCATTTTTTTTTTTCTTTTATTTTTTGGTACCCATGCGCTTCGCTTTGGATATTGTTTTGTCTAAATCAGAAAATTAATTAAATTAGATTGATGATTTAATATTCGATTTAATTAATTATAAGCCAAATCGTCTTCTTTTAGTTTTATTTTTACGGGTAATTCGCAATTTAGTGCACGATTTACTTAGTTGGTAATGGAGATTTTTATTTATTTAATTTGATAGCAAAAACGGGAACCGCTATTTAACACGTTCTAAAATGTGGTGGATCCCATGAAAGCTCACAAGGACCAATTTTTGTAGTAACAAAATTTATAGAAGGGAGGGACACACGTCTCTGCTCAATATTCGAGCTCAGACTCCCTACTCTGAATACCTTAACGAAAAAATATGCAGGAATTTTGTCGAGATTGATTAATGGGAATCTAAAGTTTATCTACGCAACAAGGCATCACATTCTGTCTGATCACTAATGGCATGCTTAAATATGTACCTCCACTTCAACTATCACGTAATAAAAGTTGTAAATCTTAAAAAAATAATTAATATTTTATTTTAAATAAACATTCATTACGAGACACTTGAAGTGGAGGAAGGAGTATACACTAACCTCTTCAATTTTAGGCATATTAAAATAAAAAAAAAAAATTAAAAAATATTACACACCATATATAGTTAATTAATTGCAAATGAAGACTCATCATAAGTTCACAGATCGATCACAGCAGTAATTGTAATAATTATTAAAAGTTGATGAATTAAATCTCTAATCCATTTATTATCCAAAAATTTCTCAATAATTAATCTGATCTTCCACGTGGCAGAATACCCACGTAGTCAATCAGTTAAGTATGGTTACTTTGTCAAACCCACTCCCTCCTATAATCAACACCCACCACCAATCCACCCCATCTGTCCAATGTGTTTTCAAATACACAACACAAGTTCATCTCTTCACACTGACTGATCTGATTTTTTTTTTAATTTTATTTTATTTTTTCCAAATGAGAATCCGTTAAATCTCCGACGACATTCTTAACGACGTCGATCCCAGCTATGTTTTGCTGCTGCTTCTTCTTCTTCGGATGGCGAAAAGCTCCAGAATGGTAATTATCTTGCTAAAGTTGATCATACTCTCACTAGCTCGTCATACAATTTCATTCAAATAAAAAGGTTTTGTGTTTTTAAATATTTATAGTAAAAGAATGATCAAGAAAGCTCGATGCCGGCTAAAGCTGTTGATGAACAAGAGAAGCTCAATCGTAAAGCATCTCCGTCAAGACGTAGCTCTATTGATCAGAGATGGTCATCAAGAATGTGCTCTCAAAAGGGTATTTACATAAATTCCCTGTTTTTTTTCATTCTGTTTTTTTCGAAAAGTTATGTTTTATTGTTAATTTATTAGATTCAATGATTGTTGTCTAATGAATTGAACATACACCAAATAGTTATTAAGAATTTATATACATTTCTAGGCTGAGCTTCTTTTCAAAGATGAAAACACGATGACTGCATATGAACTGTTAGATAATTTCTGTGAATTCATCATCAGCAATCTGTCGACTATACGAAAGAAAAGGTACGATTTTAATTATACTCCCTCCGTCCCATAATACTTATCACCTTTTGTATGCATTTTGCACACAAAACATGACATGATTTGGGACGGATATAATACTTAGCATTAATCCAGAGGTCATGAGTTAAAATTGTTCCTTTTTTTTTCTTTCTTTTTTGGTCCTAACAAAGTAACGATGCTTTGTGATTTGAATTTATGATATTTTGTAGGGAATTTTCTGATGACATTAATGAAGCAGTTTCAACTCTGATATACGCCTCGGCAAGATGTGCAGATATGCCTGAGCTTCGTGAGATCCGAAAACTCTTTGGAGAACGATGTGGTCAGGATTTTGCAGTGGCTGCAATTGAATTACTTCCAGGAAATCTTGTCAATGATCAGGTAAATTTTCTTTAACGATCAGGTTAAATTAACATTAAGGATAAAAATTACTAGGAAAATCAGTTTTGTCACTTTTCAGAATAATCACACATTTATTTATTTCTCCTAATGAAAAATGGGGTGGTCAGGTGAAAGATAGGCTATCAGTAAACTCAGTTCCAGACCATGTGAAGTACAATTTGGTTTACGAAATAGCGAAAAACCATGGCATCTGTCAAGACATTTTGGCAGTCCAATATGCTTCTGAACTGCAATGGGTGAGTAGGGTATATATATTTCACATTTGACAATTTAACAAAGCTTGTGTTTGATATTTTCTTAGAAAAATCTAAATGTTTGTGTTCATTTCACACTTTTAGGTAAAAGAAAATAACAGTGCACTTCAATCAACCGATGAATATATTTCTAGATATCAGATTCCAAGTGAAGAATCTGAAATTGGAGTTGATGACAAAGATTTGACAGAGGACAGTGATTCATTATCAACTAACAAGTATCTGAATAATATTAGGACAATGAAAAGTTCTAGTCTAGAAAACGAAATTAGAAGATCGGACGCAACCTCCTCATCAGAAAGTCTGCCACGAATCTCCGATGACAAAATTGTCTACATTGACGATGTAGAGGAGATTCAGCCTTCCATGGTCACAGATATCCGAGATAAAAGATCATTCGAGTTCATAAGCAGCACAACGCCGGAGAAAGAAAATTTCGATGAATGCGAGGTTGATCAATATGAAAGATCAAGCACTAGCAGTAGTGGAAATGGTTCGCCAGTGTATCAGGCTTTCACTAACAAAGATGGAAGGCCTAATAATAATGAGCAGAAGCAGGGCACTAAGACTTTAATTAGTACTTCTGGGAGTGGAAAATACACAATTGCCCCTTATTCTAGAGCCATGACGATGCCACCAGAACGGAGGAAGGATGCCTGGAAGGAAAGCAATATGGTGAGAGCATGTTCGCTTCCGGTAAAGAATCCTAACCATGTACATCCGAAGTTGCCTGAGTATGATGATCTTGAAGCCAAGTTCACTGCTCTAAAGAAAGAGTTTTGCATAACAACTCCAAACTCTGATGGAAAAAGTCTAGTGTAAAACAATGCGGGCCTAGAATAGTTGAAGCCCATTAATCTAATTTTGCTAACCGAATTCATTCCTGAAGAGTTCCTAGCATTTTTTAGATTTTTCCTAGCTTTTCCATATCCTACATGGAACAAATATTCTGCCTTATGCTAATTAGGATATGTTTTTAAACCCCTTTTTTATGTAGTATGATGATGATGACTATTTTAACATATAAATATTATGATAGCTGTTTTGTTCATCTAGTTTCTATTATTCTTACATTTTCGCCTTCTACGTTTATATATAGTATTACTCCAACGATAAACAAAAGTAAAAGTGAAAAAATGAATGTGCCTCACAAATTGGATTCGGATCAATCAAGCTACTCTTTTCTATAAACGAGATTCCCCCTTTTTCATTATAGAAGTGGGAGATAAGCATTAGGAGCAGCGAAACTTCTATACGGATTATGGACACGTCTTGGACATTTTGGGAGTCCCGAGAGAATCAAAACATGGCTCTTATCGCTTGAATTGTTTTTTCATCCAAATGTTTTTTGAAGCAAATTCATCAATTAAATTTTTTAAACTTAGTTTATCCAATCAAATTATACTCTAAATTTCAAAAAAATAAAATCAAATTGTTCTCTAAAACATTTTAAGGCCCCAAACAAAAATTAAAACATGAACCCAAATATATATATATATATTTTAATAGAGAGCCCAAATATTCTTTTTTTATCTTGTGAGCAAATTTCAATTTAAATTTTACTCCATACTTTTTTCTATATATCTTTTTATTTTTATTTTAATATTTTAAAAAACAAAATTATAGACCCCTTAAAAGGAGTCTCTGAGCGATTGCTCTTGGTGCTCCCCTCATAGTCGGCTGTGATTATGGACGAGAAAGATTGTACAGTATTACCCTATACTGTCATAGAGAACATTGTATATGTTCGACACAATTCTATCGTGAGCAGTTGAGCACAATTTCAAAAGCGATGTGTTTGACCCCGTTTTTGAAAAAAATATTTATTCTTTTTTTTTAAAGAAAGGATAGATTTCATTGCATTTCCAAAGTAGCTATATATGTCACGATCCAAACCCACGTCATGATCGGCGTCGTAATCTACTCTATCTCGGGACTACGACCTGTCTCAAAGTACAAATTACGTTCAAATAAAACCAACAACAAGGTTCGATAATTACAAATCGATTTCCAACTTAAACAAAATCGGCATTAAAACATTTACGCCCACAACAATCCCACAAGCCAGAAATCGTAAGTCATACAACAAAGTTCTACCAACACGGAGTTACACTAGATACAAAAGTTTACATCGATCATTTTACAACTAAACGACCAATATACATGGAGGTGTACCAAAAAGGAAGATTCTAAGCTCCTGGAGCAGGTCCTCGAGTAAACGAGGCCAGAGCATCAAACCTAATTCTGCAAAATCTAAAAAGGAAATATATATTTTGGGATGAGTAGGGGTCACTCAGTAAGTACCAAATACAAATATAATAATATAAAGGTAAATCAATATCCAGTACATCCACGGAAGTTTCAATACCAATTTAAAGATTTTGAAAACTTTATTTATCTCGAATATGGAGTGAATATATTTTTATCAAATCTCATCATAATTTATACTTCACAAATCCAAATCTGCTTAAAAACAAGGATTTATCGATTTAAAATCCAAACCAGTTAAAGTGGTTTTTATCAGTTTAGAATTTAACAAAATCGAAATGGTTTATTAATCTAATGAAGCTCCGACATTTACCCAAGTCGGTTGGTTGGCACGTGGTACCTAGATCCTGTATAGGTACAGTAATAATATGCCTTACCGCGTCTTTTGGCTTAGGTGCGCAACCATCGGCCTCACCGGGGGCCCGTCATCGTTACGGAAACGGTAACGACCCGTCTCCACGTCTTTTGGCTTTGGTTAGCACAAAGCCAACCTAGGCCTCACCGTGGGTCCGTCCTCGTTACCAATGTCACTCTAGAAAGGACAGGAATCCAAAACTAGATAGTTCCTCTATATACTCGGTCTACGGCCGTAACCTACACGTATGCCAGTAGGAAGTATTTATACTTCCGTTCGATAAATCGTCTCGAAATCGGAACACAAAATCATAATCAAAATCGATTTTCAAGAATTTATATGAAAATCATTTATACCAATAAAAACTCGACTTTATTTACAAGAATTAGTTCTCGATCATTTCTCAATCCAGTTAAAAGTCGTTTTTAATTTATTAATTAATATGAAAATCATGGGTGAAATGGCTTCAAAACCATTAATCAACGAAACTCCAAAATTTAATTCAATACACATTTTATCAAACCAGCACGAAATATTATTTCGACAATTAAATCAATACGCAATGCTTAATTCTCTATAACCAGATTCCTCAAAAATCTTTCAGGCATATATATATAGCAACCAAAGATATACGGTTTATTAGAAAACCGTTATATTAGTATATTGTGTATCGGGTATTTACCTCAAGTCGTCTCCGATTCACGTTCGTCCAAATATCGTAGCAACACTATCTACCTAATTCGAAACGACGATTATTAATATCGTGCTTAATATTTCGTATATTGGAAAGAAATTATACTTTTAAATATTTTATTTAATTTACTCTTTACTTTACACTTTATATATTAAGTCTTGTTAAGCCATACTTAAACTAATTTCTCTTAAGGCAACTTAACCAATTTGAAGTAGTTTGATCTTAATTTAATCAAATTTTAGATATAATGATTCATCTTAATATAACTTAGGCTCGGTTAAAATTAATTAGGTTCGAACGAAGGTTTGACTGATTTGGAGTGGTTTGGATGAACTAAAGATTGAACTTAGGGTTTTAGTTTAGGGTTGGGGAAATTAGCTTCGGGTGAACAGTGACTGAGGCCTGTTGGGCTTCTTGGCCCAAAATGAAGGCAGTGGGCCGAGCTCTTCGGCCCATACGGAGTGGCTGGCTTTTCGGTAAATATTTTGAAGTTTGAGGGCAAAATAGTCACTTAACATTAAACCGTATTATATATATCATGAACCGAATCGGTTTAGTCATTCCAACAGATCATCTCTCTCTTCGGTTTCTCTCTCTACAATACTCTCTGAACTCACCGGAATCGCCGACTTTCCGGCGGCGGCTCCGTCGGGGCCGATCACCGGATTTCGATCATTTCGGTACTTTCCGAAATCTTACGATGTGATAAATTCAAATCCGAGGTTAGTTTCTTGAAATTCTTAACCGTTTTCTCTTAATTTCATATCTAAGTTTCGGTTTTCAACAATTAAAACTCATCTTTTCGGCTTCAACTTTTAGTATGTTATTCCCTATCATCTACTGAGTAATTTGACATGAAAATCAGTTTGATTGGGTAGGTAAAACGGTGAGAAACCCACCTTGAAAGTGACGGTACGGCGGCGACGTGGTGGCGTTCGTCTTTCCTTGGGTCGACGATGGCTCGACGTCACTCTCCTACTCCCACACGCGTTGTTTTGGCGGCTCCAGCCTTGGTCGGGTCAGATTCGCGACGGTAGCTCACTGTTTCTCGGTTTTTCTGCGGCGGAGGGCGGCGGTTTGCCACCTCCAACGACGTGGGTAGCTCAGCTTCTTTGGTTTCAATAGCTTAGGCTTCGTCGGACTTGGGTCAGAGAAGGAAGATTGTTTTCTAGTAAGGTACTGGCGGTTTTGGACAGTATATAGGTTTTGGCTTTTAATTTTTATTATTAGTTTTTTTTTAGCTAGTTTATCTTGGTATTTCTTTCTCTCGGTTTGATCTTCTTCAGAAGAGGTGTTGTAAGATTTTTTCAGTATCTTTCCTTTGTATGTTGAACTGGACTCTTGACTTGGTGACGGAATATTGGTTTCCGATAGAGCAAGGTAGTACAGATTTGTGGCTTAGATTTCTTGGATTTGTTAAAGCTCTCCGTCTCGTCGCTCACTCTCTGTAATTAATTAATTTAATTTTTTTTATTTATAGTGACTAGTTTTAAGTTGGTGGAGAAGTCTCTACACTCTCCACCCAACAATAAAATCCTCATATTATTATATATTAATTAAAAGTGCCATTTACGTTCGATAATTTACCAATTAGTCATTGCCTTTATTAATTTTTAATATAAAATCATAACACGTCACGATATCTATTTAAATTATAATTGTGCGTCTAATGAATTAATAATTCGGGGTGTAACAATATGAAAAAGAGTTGGGGTAGTTGGGTTTCCGTATTTTGTTTTAAATTTGCTAATTAATGGGTAAGGATATTATCCTCTCTTTGAATGTTTAAAAATACAATGCACAAAATTAACAGAATCATGTCTAGTGGAGTCTATCCAAACATGAGCTAACAAAAACTTAGAGTGACCATCTTCTATGGATTTAATCTGAGTTTCCGAGTCCATTTTAAAAATCACCTTCTTACATCCAGTTCTTATTGCCAATTTCATTCCTGTTAAGAGAGTCTCTTGCCTCTGCCAATAAAACATCAGTGAAACCATCCTAGAAGCCTGAAAGACAACTAAACACCCTACCCAGATCATCTCTAATAACTGCTTCAAGTCCAATCTTTTGCATCTTGTTGAAGACAGCGCCATTATAGTTTACTTTCGACCAACCCAAAAGAGATTTCTCTCATTTATTTCTCTCATTTAATGGGCGGAGGAGGAGGCGGATTAGGTGGTCCAAAAATCCGAGAGCTAGGTTATGCTGCCTCGAACTCCGCTTGCCAACCACACGCAGCAACAAACATAGAATGTGGAAGCAACAAACATAGAATGGGGAAGTGAACATTTATGAACAAAATGGACAAATGCCCCACCCACTTTGCTTTAAACATTCATGAAGATAAGAATTTTTAATCTAGAATATGTATTTTTATCAACCCAAAAACTCAAATTAATATGAAGTATGGGTTGGATCTAGGCGACTAGGCAGAGTAGAGAAGTTGAGGCTGTTGATGCTCTAGAAGGCATAGACTTGACGGCTTCTCTTAATGCTAGAGCGATTGTGCTCGAAGGTGAGTGTCAGTCGTTGGTGATAAAACCCGAGTCGGGGTCCAAAAGCTTTGCTAGAAGTAGAAATTTCAATGAAGAAATCAAGCTCAAGGGGACTTCTTTTGTAAATGTCGATTTATTTTTATTAAAAGAGACGGTAATATGATGGCACATATTTTGGCACATTTGATTATTATCGACTATTGTTCCGTTGGGTCATTTCGATTGTAATAATGTCCTGCTACATATAGAGCAGCTTAATTGTACACTTGGGATGCTTCACATATTTAAGGAATGACATTTTGAATTGAAAATAATAATAATAATAATAATAATTTGAACGTTCTATGGACATGGGAACCCTGAATTATTCACTGTCCTCAAAAAAATATACTGCAGTAGATTTTTCTGCCCCCGATAAACATCGAATTACATAGTCTATCAATTAAACCTTTTAATGAGAAATAACATGCATCTTTTTATATAGAACAATTTTAAACTGTTCCAATTATAAATTTTATTGTCGAATTAAAATGCGATATGATTATCTTTTCTTATTTTTTATTTTAATTACTTAAATGAGTCGTAGACTTTAGGTTGAATTCTCCGAGTAATAATATAATATCCCACTAAATATAACATATATATATATATTTTTGACGTTCTCGATGGCATTCAAATCTTCAACCTTTCGAGGAGGGAGGCGATGTTTTAACCATAGACCACTGTCTTGATATATATATATATATATTAGTTTTTATGTGTGACAACTTATTTATATATGTTCATTATTATTTTCATGAATTTTTCTAATATATAGCCGGTTACTTATTTATATATTCAAACAACTTTTGTAAAATTGGATGTTTTAGGAGCCACCCTATAAATTAGGATAATTGTTCAATCAGAAAATTCTCAATTTTTAACTTTTTTATTAAATTTACATAAAATGAAAAAGGTAGCTATTAAAAAAAAGGCACCTATTTAGATTTCTATATATTTAAGCAATTTTCTGTAAAATATCTAAACCAAAAATAATGCTCTCTTTATTTTCTCTTTCACTGTGAACCATTCTTCTACTTCTTCTTCTTCCTAAGTTAACTTCAAACATTCATTTTTATCCATACATGTCTTTCAACAATCATTGGATAAAAAATCAAAAATAAAATATTGCTTCAAGGAAGTTCATGAGATAGGAAGGCAATTTGGAATGACATCAATATGAGTTTATCAATATTTTCACAGAGTGAAAGAGACGCATGGAATGGGTAATATGCTAATTTGATTAATTATTTAAATTTTAAATTATATAAATTCATTTATAGAAGATTCATTGCATTTCAAGGAAGATCGCCGGTAAAACTCAAAACATGCCTCATAAAGATTGCTAATAAAATGAATTGATGGCTTAGATAGTTACCTCATATATAAGATGAATGTACTTCAAAAAAAATAAAATTGCTAGTTTTATAAATTTTTCCTTCTATGGTTATTTTTATTATGAGTTTATCTTGAAATAATGAGGCAAGGTAAACTTTTGAGTTTTTTCTCCATTTGCAGAATAACAGATAGAGTGAACGCTATTTTATTCTAAATTTAATTCGAACGAATATATTTTAATTATAAATAAATTAACACGTATTTTTCATTATCCTATTCGTGTATGACATTTTGTATTAAAACTTTGGATGAAAATATGCATTAAAATAATGTGTTGGGAAATACTTACATTTTTTTTTTGGTTCCACTTTGATAATATTTATTCATTCATATATAATTAAATATGTCAAAATATCCTGTACAACGTCCGGATACTACTCTAGTGTATAATAAATCCGTCCGTTGGATGGATCTACTGACTAATATCCACAAATCACGTTACCTTCCATGAATTTGATTTCTATAGATATACCATATCCACCAAATTAAATTCCTCCAAAGTTTGTCTATGGTGTTTGCCAACATCCCCATCGGCCAATTAATCATACATCTTCCTAGCACGAGATATGTGGATAGAAAATTTTTTGTATGCACACTCAATAACATGTCATCATTTATACATGTAAATTATTTGTCGACATGGTGAAATTTTCGAAATTCATATAAGCTAATTATCTATTTTTTCCTTTCTCTTCAAGATTCACAATTCTTCTATAAAATTTATAGTAATATAATTAAATTTAATTATGGGTCCCAAACATTTCACATATCAACGAATAATTTTATATGTATAAATAATGACGTGTTATGTAATGTGCACACAAAAATTTCGAATTTGGATAACACAAATGACAGAAAGAATGTCCCTCGAGGGCACTTATAAAATTTGAAAACATATATAGATCAGAGCGATGTACTCGAAAGAAATATAGAAATGGATCAAGGTTGTTTTCCTTTTTGTTTTTGTTTGTTTGTTTTTTTTTTTTCAAAGTGGGAATCATTGTGGCACACTTCCAACTAATTGGCTTAGATCTTGATTTTTTATATAATGTAGACATACCAACATTATTGACTTTATGGGTCTAATGTTTCATTAACCAATAGGAACACATAGCACAGCACTTCATTTTCTCAATTCGGTCACCCACCTTGTTAATGGTACTATTTTTAATTCGTGATCTTTGTATTACTATGTCCTGTTGTCGAAGTTTGATTGGAATTATCTCATTGACATTTGCTAAAGTCAATCTCTAAGAAAATACTAGTCCTATAGTTTATAGATTTTTTTTTTATATAATACCTGTAGTAGAATTGCAGACAAATAACGTGGACCATTATTCCCTCTAATATGTGTCTCCGTGTGCAATCCACTCAAATAGATATTTGCTCATGTAGTTCTTTTCCCTTTTTTTTCTATAAATATATTCTGATTT
The DNA here is from genome assembly GCF_046630445.1 of Rutidosis leptorrhynchoides. Taxonomy (NCBI): domain Eukaryota; kingdom Viridiplantae; phylum Streptophyta; class Magnoliopsida; order Asterales; family Asteraceae; genus Rutidosis; species Rutidosis leptorrhynchoides. The sequence goes on from NW_027266758.1 coordinate 23,832, forward strand.
GATAGGAAATTATACAAAGATATTTCAAAATATGATATTCACACCACAAAAGGAAAACCTAAATGAAATCTAATATACACAAGAGAATATTTAGTCAGCTCTTTAAAGTAATAGAGTTGGGATTGTAAAAAAATATATTAATTTAGTAAGGTATTATTTAAAATATAAATTATTAATTAATAAAGGGATAAATTTTCCTCCTGTATTAGGGTCCAAGAATCAATAATAAATTAAAAAAAATATGTGGCAAATAGAATTAAATCTGAAATTTTTTAAATATATTTTTATTAAGTACTGTTTGGTTCATGTTTTTATTAAAAACTTAAAAGTGGACAATTATTGAAGTACTTAAGTTTTTTTATACGTAAATTTTGTGTCTCCAATATTATATCCTATAATGGATTTGTGAATCTTAGAGGGCAACCATTAAAGCGATTTTAATGTAATGATTTTTTGAAAACCAAACAGTCCTTATACAAAAAACAAAATAATAAAAATATATGTCTAATTATTACTAGTTATTGGTTCTAATGTCTCCTGCTAATTCCAGAGGCAAATTTTTGCCATTAATAAAATATATTTATTTAATTTATCCTAAAAATACAGATTATAGATATATTATTGAATAAATTCTTACTATTGGTTACATATTTTCAATGTATATGTATATGTATATATATAGGTGCGGTAAGAACTTCAAAATCTAGGAAAAATGATGCTGAAAGCATGTTACCACTTCAAAATTTATTATTGTATTAAAATATCGTAACACAATAACTCTTAATGACGTTTTAAACTATCTAGAAGAAAATTATATAAGTTTGGAGCTGCTTATTGACGATCAAATAATTGAGTCGGTAAAATTATAAAGAAGATGAAATCGAAGATATAGTGTCTGAGCTAGAGATGGTTTCACATAAACATGTCCTCGAAACAACAATCACCTAACATAATTTTCATATGAGAAAATCATACTGAATTTATAAGTATGGTAAGAGAAGTTAGAGAGTACTTAAATCCAATGAGACATTGGTTTTAAGACAATTTATTTAGATTCAATACAACGTTGTTAATTTATTGAGTATTAATTAATCGAGATTGGATTTTAAATATAATTATGAAATTACTGTATCTCCGAATTTCAAGAGATATCTATGGGACAAAAAGAAGTATACTTTTGAGTTATGGCTGCCCAGCTAGACTCACTTTGCCTTTGCTAATTCCTTTTGCTGTCTATCTTTTTGAGTTTTGACTCTAGAGAGGAACCACAAACGTGGCACTCATATTATAAAAGAAACATGATATGATACCTAACAATTTTCCAAAGTGCAGAAAACACGTAAACTATCATGTGATATGTTCAGCTTGCATCTTTAAACCAGCAGGTAGTAGGTACCAAACTCTTTAATTAGTTCCAATCTCATCAACTTTGCTTCAACTTAGCAAAAGATTTCGAGATACATTAAAATCTTTACTTCAACTTACTAACTTTGTTTAGCCATCAAATAATATACTTGGGGGTGATAATTAATGATAAATTGCACTCTACAGTAAAACCCTTAAATTAACTACTACCTTAATTAAGATTATCATATCAATCATTTTCAACAATACTCCTAGTTAATAAAGTCAAGGGCAATCAGTTTTCGGATCGAGAGGTGGCGGAGCAGCTGCCATCGTTCTATCAGTATACATAAAATATAAGCCAAGGCATGACTTTCTCGGAATGAAATCGGTTCCCGATCTTTTTTTTTTTTTTTTGAAGTTAAGTAAATTTTCATTCCAAATCGGAAAGAGATATAAGTGTTAAGGACGAAGGAAAAATAGTCTTTCTCCATTCCATTTTATATTCTTTAAGGAATGAGTTAGATTATTTTCTTGCCTTCTATGAAATTAAATGTAAATTTTATAGAAAGAGGGATATTCTTCCTAATCCATCTTCCAAGCATGACAGGAAAGAAGCCTAGAATCCTGATTGTCAATGACATCTAGTAGACTTTTAGAATAGGATTCAAAAATAACTTTTGTTAGGCCATTTTCAAGAGCAGTTTCATTTCGTAGCAGAGCTTATGAGAGAAGTACATTAGGGGATCCTTCACCCAAAAGGGATTGGCAGCATAAAACATTATCGGAGGAGTCCCGAATTACCTAACCAAGTCCTATTTTGTGCAGGTTGGAGTGTACCACACCATCACAATTGACTTTGTACTATCATATCTTCGACCATTTAACATTGGTGGGAGGAGGATTAGCCGAAGGGGGGCATTGACACACATTGGAGATAGTCCTCATTCCACTCGAAAGCTTTTCTTGACATGACGTTGGGAATGGTGCATTTGGCGTTGAAGACAACATCGTTCATGTTTTTCCATACGCACCATACTGCAATGTTAAACAAATTCAATCTCGATGAATCTAGGTTAGATGCCATCCTCAAATACCAGTGAATTGCGTTTTCATTTTGAAAGAGGAGATGTCTAGAGTTGAGATAATGCACACTAGAATTTGCGAGTCAAATACATTCTAGAAAATATGGACCATATTTTCTGGACAAATACCACACATGGAACAAAATTTGTTAACATTCATACCTCTAAGTGATAATTGGACATAGGTGGCGAGACTAGAGTGCCTCAAACCGCCACAAGAAATATTTGACTTGAGGTAGGACTTTTAACTTCCATATCTTTTCCAAGAATTCCATTGGAACTGTCGACTCTGTGTGTTCTGATCTACCTGAACTTATTTCATGATAAGCACTTCTCACCGTAAATTTCCCTGTTTTGGTAGGCTTCCATGCCAAGATATATGTATTGAATAATCCTTGAACCCTCGAACGTCGACGAGCTCAAGAACTACACGAATCAAGGTGAAGAACACAAAATAGAGACTCACTAACACAGAGAAACAGTTTGCAGAGAAAACGAAAGCCGAAACAATGATTCACTACACAGGATTGTAATCATATCCATTTATGATCGATTTGATTCTATTCTTAAAACTAAAGGCTAAACGTCAGTATCTAGAGTGTTTAAGTCCTAAATCTAGTTTTGGGTAAAGGAAATTCTAAGGTTTCACTCACCAATGCAGCCAAGCTTTTAAACTGTAAAAACAAAGAAGAAAATGGCGATTTCGATTTTGAAATTCATTACCATTGCTTAAGAGAAGACGATTACAGAATGAGTGTTTTTATAGTCGATCACTCTCTAACCTAGCCGACATGGAAATTAAAAAATCGAATTACAACCTGGATTTTATGGAAAAAACCAGAAAACCGGAAAGCGGTAAAGTAAACTAAAAATGGTTTCCTCACACACGACTTCATTCTCAATTACAGCCTGTATTTTCACTCTAGACTAAGTCATAACGCGTCTTCGAGTAGACTAGGCACTGTAAAACTGTAAAATTCTCAGTCTAAACTTCATCTTCTTCCTCGCGACAAAGCCACCATTTTGTTTGACTTTTGCTTGACTTTCGTTCTGGACTTAAACACGACAATAGCAGCATCTGAACTCTTTTATATACTACTAACAACTTAAATGAAGCTTAACTTTGCTGAAAATAACTCTGAAATTTGAATTTCGTCTCTGACTTGACGAAGAAGTAACGCAGAGCTTCAGACCCACTTATCACTATCATCATTTAAGCTTCAAAACTCTAGTTTAAACATTCAGACACCTTCAATAGAGTATCCTTATCATTTCTAAATCAATGAAGTTAACTGCAACAGCTTACAATGAAAAGGCCCAATTTCCAATTCTTCAGTACACAACTCGATCATTCATTACGGACCTCAGACCATGTCAAGCTAAATTGAACTTTTCTACTACTTCGTATTATTTAAACGAAGCTACCCAGAACATCAATTTTATTGACTACTGCAGAAATTGAAGATTCGAACTTAAAATAAAGATAGAACCCTAACCAAATTGGGGCTTTTTGATTCAGAGAATTGCAGGCTAATTGCTCAAGGGAAGTTGTAGAGGACATCCTCCTGAGTGTTTTGACCGGTAGCCTGAGCTCCGACAATGCTTCGGTTGCTCCGCAGATTGCCGACATTGATTTCTGCCGAGAGACTTTCTGTAAAGCTGACGAGGTCCCTGACTTTTCCAGTAGGTACAGAGCAATCCTCAAACTTTTGACGATGTGCAGTTTCGTCATTTCTACAGAAACTCTTTTCTTCTTCTCTGTTCGACCTTTCCGTGCACTGTTTTGCTTGATTCTTCTTCGAGAACTCTTCTAGCATCTTAAAGAATGCTTCCATGATCGAACTGTCAAAAATTGGCTCCTTTTCTATTGCCTTCTTCTTCTTTTAGCTTGTTTGCTTCTGTAGGAAGTTACTTGTTGACTTCTTTTCTTTCTTGGCAGCTGCCATTTGAGCTTCTATGATCTCAAGCTCCTCTAGATGATCTATTCCAAAAATATGTACCACTTCTCCGAATGGTTACTTTTTGTATGTGGTAAACATATTCTGATGTAAAAAGTTCATTAAGAAGTAGAATGTTCCAGGAACGAAATCCTGGTATAAATAACCCAGAGAGTTTAGTTACTCTACCTTGCCAATGAGGGAGAATTACGGGAGAGTTATCCGGAAGCCATCTATCATTTGTGATATGGATATATGCTCCATTGTCGATGCACCATATTCCTTGCTTTTTGAAAATGCTTTGTCCTAGCATTATGATTCTCCAGGAGAATGAAGGATTTTTGCCTAGTTTAGCATCAATGTATTTTCCATTCGGATAGTACTTCATTTTTAGAGTCTTTGCAAGAAGAGATTCTTGATCTTGAACTAATCGTAACCTTGTTTTGCAAGCATGACTATATTGAAACTGTGGAGGTTTCTAAGTCACATGCCTGCTTTCTTTTTGCAAAGAGACATGGTTCCAATTAACCCACTGCATTTTCTTTTTGTTCCTCCTCAAAAGAACCTTCTGAGACATTTCTCAATTTCATAAATGATTTTCTTGGGTATTAAGAAACAGTTTGTCACATAGGATGGGATAGCTTGGATCACAGATTTGAAGAGTACTTCTCGACCAGCATTTGATAGGAAATGTGAGCTCCGACTCTTGGTTTTCTTCCATGCTCTGTCAACTAGATCTCTGAAGGCATTCACTTTTGATCTACCAATGAAGAGGGGCCTTCCAAGGTAGATGTCCTCTTTCAGAGTTTCTTTGACTCCAAAAAGTGACATGATAGAATCCTTTGTAGCTTGGCAGGTATATATCTTTACTAAAGAAAATCCCAGATTTTTCAAAGTTTACAAGCTATAGGATTCTCTACCGTATACTGCACATATGTCTTTTAAGGTTCTTGCATCTCTTACATTGGTTTTACCAAAGAAGATGGAATCGTCAGTAAAAAGGATGTGCATGATTTGTGGTGCCCCTTCGCATGCTCCAAAGCCTGAATATGATCCGTTAGCTTCAGCTTGTGAGATGAATCTAGAGAGACCTTTTATTCATAAGAGAAAAATGAACGGAGAAAGAGATCCCCTTGTGTAATTCCTGTTCTAAGAATAAAGGAGGGTCCCCTTTGTCCGTTAACTAAAACAAAGAACGTGACAGATGTAATGCATCTCATAATTTTCCCGATCCATTCAATGTCAAAACCCAAAGGTAACGTAAAAAATTCAATGACTGATCATTCCACTATATCGAATGTTTTAGTCATATCCGTTTTCATTGCAAAGAAACAATCAGTTCCATTGATATTTTTCATTTTGTGCAACAGTTCAAATACAAGTAGTAGATTATCAGAGATACGACCAACTAAAAACCTAATTGGTTCCCAATTTGATTGACAAATACTTTACTATTTTGTCTTAAAAAAAAGTGACATGCATGTATTTTGGGACAGTATTTGAAACTTCAAATGTCAAATATTCTAGATTTGAATTCCTAAGAGTTTTTTTATAATGAAATTCCTAAAAGCTTTTTTTTTTTTAATGAAATTCCTAAAAGCTTGGAGACACGTCCATTGCATATATTACATTATCTCGACTTTATGTATTTGTCGTCAACCCCTCGATGATATTTGAAATTGAAATCAATATTTAATATTCTAAATGATCACTAACTTAATAATAATCCCAACTGTTACACAATGATTGAGTTGCGCTCTACAAAAGACGAAATAGGTATGGCACAAACAAACATTGGGTTTGGTATTCATATTTCATTACCGAGTATTTAATTTTCTGTTTTAGTTCCTGAGATGTTTCCAATGTCACTTTCACATTTTCATTGTCTCATTATTGATATTTAGTAATAATAACAGGTGCCCGTTGCTCTTTGATCGTTGTCGATTGATATGTATGAAAATAAATATTAAAATAAATATCAAAATATAATTTGGATCGGAAAAAGAAGCGAATACGATAAAATATATACATTATTAAGCAATTTACTATAGCACTTTTCTCTTAAAAATTGTAAGATAAAAATATTTAGTATCATTTCTACGTATTTAATTTAATTTAATTTTCGTATACTCGAACAATCATCGTAGGAACCAATCGACCTGATAAAATTATTGAAAAATTAATAATACGTCTACATGAATTATGTCGTGCAAAAAATACTGAATTAGTCCTTACATTTCTCATACGTCGCATTTAATCAATTTACATCTTAAGAAATTATTTGATTAATTTTATTTAACATTAATTTACTTATAATATATTTGTAATTCAAAATTAACACTTTATTAATTCTTATCAACTTAGCTCAAGATATTTTAATCTTAATACCCTTTAATTAAATTCAAATAGACATTTTAAATTCTCCAATTAATTTATTATCATTTTACATATTTATTACAACTCAATTGGTACTCCAATTTATTTAATAACCAATTTAAATAGCTTAAAATCATGACTTATTACTCATAATATACCATAATTCGTAATTAATTAAATTTTTTCTTTTAATCCAATTTTCATATTTTTAAGTCTATAATATTATTATATTGCTTCGGTTAAGATTTGGCAGGTTCGGAAAAACCATTTGATGGTTAGTTTTAGGTTTGGGTAAAAAATAGGCTCGTGATTGGTTCAATTCACGTCTCAACAGATTGATTTTAAAGCAAACCGAATTGAACCAATTTTTCAACGTCGAAAAAGACCAAATTATCCCTTGTCCATACAGTACGCTAACGGTATCTCCGTAATTATTTTTAAAAACTAAGGGTGCCATGGTCATTTAATAGTTAAACCCGTTTATAAAAGTGATGGACCGGTTCGGTTCAGGTCATTTTCTCCTCCATTTTGCTCTCTCTCTTGTTCCTCTCTCTCTCTAAAGATGGGGCGGCCGGCCGGAAATTTTCCAGAATCCAGCGGCTTCCACAGCGGTTTGGCCGACATTCGTGGCGGTGACGCCGGTGGCGGTCGTTGGATTCCGGCGAGTTTCACGTGGTCCACTCGTTTCGGCGTCCTAAACACATTGGCGGTGTCGGCTTCATCTAATTCGCATCCGTTTGCCGTGAATCTACGCTTGAAGTCACGGTAGACCCTTTTTCATTTCCTTAGATCCGGGTCCGATTTTTTATATATGTTATTCCTGGTTTAATTCTAAGCATTTTGGTGTTGATTTCGTCTTGATCCAACTAACGGTTTGGCCGGAATTTCTTTTTGAAGTTCCGGCCAAATTTCGAAAGTCCTAGATCGGCTTTGATTTTTATATATGTTGTTCCTGGGTTAAATCTAAGCATTTTGGTGGTGGTTTCATTTAGATTCATCGAGTGGTTCGGCCGGAATTTCGATTGCAAGTTCCGGCCGAAGTTGAAAACTCGTTCTTTTGCCTTGATCTGCTAGTATGTTGTTGTACTGATCGTAGGGATCATTTTAACACGTTTTCCGTTTCGATTTGACATGTAAAACGGCGGAAAAGGGCACTCGAAACTGGCGGCAATGGTGGGTGTGGACGACGGCGGCAAAAACGGCCTGTTCGAGAGGTCGTGGCTCGAGAAGGATTTGGTTGGCGACGACGAAATCTAGGTCGACGTTATCGGAATTGGGCACGCTCCAGCTGCGCGGTGGCAGAGGTCGGGAGTGTCCTTTCCACAGTCCGGGCGAAATGACAGCACTACCCTCTAGTTTTTTTAGGGCCAAATTTCGTATTGAGGGCAAAAATATAATTTGAACGAGAAATAATATTTAAATGAATTATGAACAGTGTTTTGAAAGACGGGAAGAATCTCATACATGACAACTCATGATAAAGATATGTACCCTTCGATCTTATGGTCCAGATCGATCACCAAAACACATTGGACGGACCGGATTAAATTACTGTTCATAGACTGTTCATTAGACGATCTGACAGCCCAAATCAACTGATGAAAAGATCGAACGGCTGAGATCGCTTCACTGTTCATAGACCGTTCAAAGTACAATATCTCAAATTAATGTTTCTAGGAACTAATGGAACTAATTCTTAGCATGATAGGAACCAAAGAATAATCTATTTTTCAATTAATTGTTCATCGTTATCGTGTCTTCCGTTGCAAATAAGATATGTGGATGATCTCATGGGACGGTTTATGGCCCCACATTCAATGTTATTCCCTCAATTAACTAATCTTTTAACCTATCTCTAGGATTAAATTAATTACTAACATTTAATTAATTAAGTCATTTCGAAGGTATTGGTAGCTCTTCTTTATTCCTCTCTGTATTGTCACAAAGTTTATTTAATCTATCTTCTCAAATAGTTAACATAAAAAATAAACTATTCCTAAGGCTTGAGTGTTTCCTCACTTCCTCTAGGAAAGAAATATATTTCAAGAAATTTATATCATAAGAAACATGTTTTTGTATTTCTGTATATACTATACGTAACTGTTAAAACTTGATTACTGTATTAGGGTGGAATTATTATTCTTTCCATACACAAAATGATAGTGAAGATGATGATTAGTCGACCTTGCATAAAATACCATGTTAGGATTTTTTTTTCAACACAACACGAGATTAGAATAACTATTATTGTTTTGAAAGTCAGAATAAATGTTATTGTATATAGTATATTCAACAAATAAATGAAAAAAATATTCAAAAGATTCCCAAGTGATAACACATGATTGTTAAGATATTGAAGAAAGACATCCTGATTGTCCAACACACTGATCTGAATTAATTCCCACTAACTTGTGGTCCTCGAGGGAATACCAATTATTTTTCTGATGGATACTTGCATTGCATTCTTTTATTTTTGTTTTGACTCTAACTAACTTTTTTTTTTTTTTTCGCCAATGGTGTTGATTCCCATTTTGCTTTTTGTAGCCAAGGATTTCTGGCAAGAATTGGTAGTAGGGAGTGAAATCTATTGAAACTTGCTAATTTATCCGGACTTGAAGGTAAACATTTTTGGGAAAACATACTCATAAATATCCCAAAAAGTGCAACCGTAGAAAAATGATGAAGAGTGATGGCTAATTATGATAATCATGCATTAATATATATATATTTGAAATTATCATGCATAAATATTAACTTTTACACAAAGTGCACACATCAAAGAACGTAAATGTTAAACATATACTATATCCATTAAAAAGCAAACCGCAAAATATACAAATCAAAATCCATCCTAAGAGCATAAAAACAAGCCCTTTTGATGGTTTGACTGCTAGACAGAGACTGAGGAGGAGAAGGAGATCACCAAACTGTCTCCCTGAGCACTCGAACATCACATGATCGATAAAATTAACAACCTAGAGCTAGAACAAACTACAAATCTGCTTTATTGAAAGAAAACTAACTACAAGCGCATATATATTATGTATATATATGACCTAAATATTCCCTCTGTCTTAAAATAGATGCAAATTTTTCAATACAAATTGCATGTAAAAGTTTGTATCTATTTTGGGACGGAGGTAGTAGATATGACATTGCCAAGAGGCTTGAAATATGCAGCCTCTCGACAGTTTTATCGATATGATGCTAAGAAAACTATGTTAAGAACAAGAGGTGGGAAGTTTTTAAGCCTATTTCTAGATATAGAGATAAAATTATATGAAGCCAGTGACTAGAGTACCAAGAGATTTTTCGAAAGAGGAGCTTAAAAGGAAAAAAAAGAAAAGAAAAAGAAAAAGAAAAGGTAAACTTCAAAGAAATCTAGAGAGGGTGGTCCTAAATTCCTAAACAACATCTTTTCTGCAAGAGGACAAATCTAAGCTATTGGGAAAGAGAAGGGACTAAAGAGTGAAAATTAAGCTAAGTGTATGTGTAGTGATGATATGACATTAGTTTTGATCTTTCCAGAAGAAATTCCTCATAGGACAAGAGGATGAAGAAGAAGAAGCAGGAGCTAAAATGTCTTGATGTACTTGGTTTTGAAAATTGAATTCCTGATGAATAGGATTAGGATTAGCATTAGGAAAAGACAGGTTTGATGGTAGTAAGAGATTGTTACTTGTATCTAAATCATCCCACACCGGACTTCCAGGACCCCAACCTGCCGGAATTGCATTGAACCAAGCTTCAGCCATCTCTCCCCATCCTAATTCCGAGACCCCTTCTGCCGCCGGTTGAACTTCATTGCTTGCCGTCGAACCGAACCCTGACTCATTGTCAAGACTAGTAATGTCTTCCTGAGGCATTGGTACGGGTGGAGGATGCATTAAGTTAACGTCTTCTTGTGCCTTGTCCTGATTCGGAGAGGTCGAAATTGAAACGTCTTCTTTTTCTTCTTTCTTATCCTTATTTAGGAAAAGTTCCGGGAAATTAAGCCTTGCATTCTCTCCTCGAAGCTTAAAAGCCTCACGATCGTAGGCTAGAGCGGCATCTTCAGCGGTATCGAATGTTCCAAGCCAAAGTCGAGTCCTGTTCCTTGGGAGACGAATCTCGGCTACCCATTTCCCCCAATGCCTTTGCCTCACTCCTCTATAAAGCTTACTAGTGTTAAGTGGCTGAACCGGAGGAGGCCTAAATATCGGCCTTCCGTCAGGCCCGAGCCGGTTCATCATCATCATCCGTCCTCTAGGACTTAAATTTAAGTACTGAAGCAATTGTTGCTGCGATGATAAAGCCGATTCCGATTCTCCTCCGATAAAATATGGAGGATAACCGAATCCTAACTCTTGTTGAGCTCCAAAAGAAATCATCTGATTCTGAGGCAATTGAAAGGCAGGGCGTAGAACCGGCAATTTGGAAGGTACGGTCTGGTTGAACCGATTTTGATGAAATTGAACTGGATGATGATGAGATGGATCGATATTAGCGAAAGGAAATTGCAGCCTCGGCGTAGAAGCTGAAGGTGGAGCTGCCAGAATTGAGAATTGACGATCAGGGCTACGGATCTTCTTTCGAGGCCGATTATTGAAAACGGAAGCATCATCTAAAACTGGCTTCCATTGTTGTCGACTCTCGAGATTAAAGTTTAGACCTTTACCTTTATCATCGATTCCCCAGTCATCTCTCGTTGATCCATCAACACCCTTTTTGGATTTCCCACTGTTCTTTGCTGCTGCCGCCATTAATTCAATTACTTCAAGCTCGAATTTTGCTCTCTCTGAAATGAAAGCCCCTTCCTCTTTTTTTATGAGATGGGACTTAAAGAATCAAACTTTTTGGATGAAGAAGAAGATTCCACCGAAATGGGATAAGGAAAATTCCTATATCCCAAATATACAAATCTTAGTCAAAAAGATTATTGAGAATCTGGATTTAATAGCTAATCCGATGGAACCTTACAAGAACAGAATCGGATGCCGAAGAAAACATCGTGAGCTGCTTGAAGAGTGAATCCAAATGGGTGTTGATGATTTGAGAAGCAGTCATAACAATTTTGTTTAGGCAGAGAAGAGAAAAACTCAAAAACAGGGGAGAGAGTTATGTTTCTGTTCTCTGTCTGTCTTTCTTTAGTGTGTGATAAAAAAATACTCCTAATGAAGAAGAGTTTTGAATGTTTAAATACGAGAGCTGAATTTGATTTGGAAATTTCTACAAGCCTTCTGGTTGGTGGAATGGGTTTTAATTGGTCCCATATGAATTTTAATTTTATTTATTTATTTCGTTTTAGTTACAAGTTTGGAGTGACTTCGACTCCAGTTTTCTTTCCCCTAAAATTTCACAAGATATTTATGTTTGTGCGCTCTCGTTGACAAAATTTTGCTGTTATTTATTTATTTCATGAAAAAGAGTCACCGTTTATTAATGAAGTAGATAGATAAAGAATATTTGTCCTATAATCCTTTTATATTTTAAGTAATCGAGACCTCATATTCGACAATTGCTATTCTCACTATATAAATTGTTGAATCCATTAATTGCTGAATCCACTAAAAATAAATTTTTGTGATGGAATTTTCTGTCCAGTAGATTCAACAATTTTTACAGTAAAAATAGCATTATCCCTCATATTCAACCTCTCAAATATCAAACTAACATTTCACTAAGCTATATTATTTTTTGATTAGCTATCTTTTATCTATACCTAATACAACCTACTTCAATCAATTCCTCTATGAATCAAATTCAGAGTCTAATGATTATCAGGGATTAAGTCAGGAAATTGACTCTCCAAAATCAAAATTCTTAAAATTATTTTGATTGGGAGAAAACAACCTCCCATTATATAATTTAAAACCGTTGAATCAAACAAATATTTTACACGATACATACTTCATTATCGCAAATTACTACAAGTTTCTATATTACTATCAAGTAACTTTTATTACCATTTACCACTTCCCGTTTCTTTCATCTCGGAATTTAGTTTGTACTGCTACTCGTGATGGTTAATGAAATGAGACTATAAGAAAAAAAAATATCTGAATTCAGAGCTGACATGAGTCCATGTCCGTACGGATGACATATACATAATATGGCGTGGCACGGAGTTTTGTATGTTATCCGTCTGGAGATTTAAATATACAGAATGTGGCTTTGGACGGTGAGTGCAGGCTTTCTTATACTACTTTTTTTGTTGTTTCATTCTCCTCTCAAGCTTAACCAGGCACTAACTACTATTTAAGGTTTTTCTCTTTTCTTAATAATTAATTTGTATATTAGGTTAAAGTTAGTCTCTACCCTTATCCACATCTTATTAATTAATACTACTAAACATTATTAAGAGAAAAGTATGTGATTTTTATATCACGAATACATCCCGTCTCTTCATTTACCAGGTTTTACGAGGAATATAAAGAAATAGTATTAGTTTGGATTATTGTTTTATACTATATATATTATGGAACTCAGTCTAAATCCTTAATAAGCGAATAAACGTAAATTGACATGATTTGTAGATTATTATATATTTAATAATTTGTCATGCGATGAGTATATATAAATATTTAAATTAAGGTCTCACAAGAGGTCAAGTCAAAAACGAGCTGGTTCGAGCATTTTTTTCAGATATAAAAACCGACCATTTGCAAAAAGTCAAAACAAATCATGCAGTTACTGCATCATTAATTTTGTTTGTTTGGGATAATTTATGAAAAATATCTGATTACATAAATTAAATGATGTTACATCCATATCATTTGTGCAGAACACGTTTTTCATTAATAAAGTAATTATATAGTACAGTATAATATAATTAGTCGAATCCTGGAGAGTTGGAACTCGAATGAACATCACATGCACACACTAGTGTCGCTACTCCATATTCGACCTTTGTTGCTACATGAGTGTTTATTGTAAAATTGAAATATTATAATATCTGTATGATTATTAAATAAAAATTTCAATTTCGGTAATTTCTCTATGAATTGAAAAGCATAGTCCGAATTATTCAATTTGATGCAATTATACGATGATCAATTATATGAACATTCAAATCCTAGGTAAGATTTTTTTTTTCAAAGCCTAATACCTTACTAGATTTCGATTGACTTCATAGGTACTTTCTCAATTGTATTTTGAGGATATCTTTCTCCAGTAATTTGCTTTCGGACGACGCTATATATCCCCTCACGTATTGCTCTTCCAAGTAATTTCATCCGACTTTAGGGATAGTAGATATTAGCGATCTAGACCACCTAATTATTTATTAAATAAATTTTTTAACCTTTTATTATTAAAAAAAGAAAAAGAGACCCAAAATGGTTTATGGGTTAAATTTTTTGTGTTGTGAATGTGATGTATATTATTAGGGCATGTATGATAAACTTTCGGTGGATGGATTTTATTGCAAAAGGAAATAAAAAATGGTGGGAGTTAGTGAGAGATGCCGTTTTGACAAGAAAAATGAGCATAAAACAGTCCGAGTGACTAACGAGTCTTTGAAAAGTCGGTGCTCTCAGTCCCACATATCACTTCCAACCTATCATTTTCTTAATCTGGACGAGTCTTTACATGACAACAAACAAAATAGTTGGTGTTCTAACATTTTCTTTGTTTCTTCTTCTTCTCAATACTACAAACAGCTATTCATCTGCCAACCAGATAAATATTTGCTTGTTTTTTAGGTTATGGTTGGAATTTTTGATATTGAGTTTTAAAACGGTAATTCATTAGAGGAAATACAAACATTTTAAACCAAATTAATACGATGAGTAAAAAATAATTTGATTAATTGAGTAGAAACCCATGTAAAGAACATAATTAAGTTGCATGCTATAAATGCTTTGTATTGTTTTTTTTTTTTTTTTATATACCTATACAATAATCTACCCACCCTAAGTTCGCTCCCCCAAAAATCGAACCCATAATCTCCCGTAGGAGAGTCAAACGCTTTAACCATTGGGCCACATCCTGAGTGACAAATACTTTGTATTGTGAAGAATAAAAAAAAATAAAAAACCTTGTCGGAGCTAAACAATAACTATATTTATGTCTCAAACTCAAAGTCGAATGCCATCTTCAACATTCCATTAACGGAAGTCTAAGTTTTAATCTTCATTTTTCTGCCATAACTAGGCCACTAGTTATGAGAACAAATCACTAAATCATCATCGATCATTCTATTGATATTCAATAAGCAATTTCTTTAAGTTGTCTTAAAGTTTATGTAAAATCGCGCCTCATGACATTTTTTAAGGTCAAACTTTATGATATACTCCTCATCCTTTTTGAATCCAAAAAACTCATGGATTTTAATATATATTATGATACCCTCAACGTTTCATGTTTGTTAATGTTTCAACCATAGCCCTCCGTCCCTAATATTTTCAATAAAACATGTTCTAAAAGTTAATATTTTCAATAAAACATTCTCTAAAAGTTTATATTGAGGTTAAGTAATTATGTTCAAAAAGTATAAGTTATGTCATTTATAAAATCCCTAAATCCTACTGCCCCTAAAATCCCATTTCTTGCGGCTGCTCTTTCGCTTTAATTCCTCCCCTCCCCTTTCTCTCTCGGCTTCTCCCTCTTTGCTCCTGGTGATGCTTAGGTTGTAGATTGGTAAGTTTTTGATTCTTTCTGATGGAGGACCATCCTCTCTAAAAGACTCTTTTGGCTGTGACTTCGAAAAGAAGAAAGAGAGCCCTAATTTTCTTGTCAAGAAAGCAACGTACAACAAAGAATTTCCTAACCTAGGAGTGGGACGAGTCAAGAAGCACAAAGTGAAGCTTAAGGAAAAGAATAATTCTGGTGGAAAGCTTGAGGATCAATCCGCCACAATGTGATTGTTGCACCCCAGTTATTAATTAATTAGAGGTAGAAATTTAATCAATGTCATGCGTGCATTCATCATATCATATCATATAATAAGATGCATGATTAGAATTAAAACGATATTATGACATTATGTGAATTGTTATGACATTATTTAAAATTTAAATAGATATGAGGACTAAATTATAATTTATTAAATATTGAAGTTCAAGAGGTTAAATTGACAAAATTTGTGTTGCGTGTGTATTGATAAATTCATAGTAAAATAAGCTTTTGGAGTTAAAATTTATAGGATATAAAATTAGAAAGCTTGTTAAGTCTAATTTTCGATAATGCAGAGTATTTGTTAATCAGAGTTATGATTGTTTAATGATGAATTTTATGGTCTTGCTGTGTGAATCTGGTAAACTCTGTTGTTGACGTGAGTTTGAAAATTCATAATAATTTCATGAAGTATAGTTAGAATAGGAATAAGGTGTTGTTGAATAGATTCGTGAATCTTGTTTCCAGAACCGTAAGAATTGTATCTAACAAGGTATGTGTAGTGGAAAAGCCTTCGGCCGATCTGAGTCCGGTTGGTCTAGTAGCTTGTCCGAACCATAGGTTCGGCCCACAATAGTCAGTCGACCAAGTCCGACTTATCGAGTAAGAGTCCTAAAAGGAAACAAGCTCCTCCGGCTGATTTCCTGGACTTAGAGATATTTTCCATTAAGGAGACTATCATGTATAGAAGATCACAAAGAATAAGATCCCTCGATCAGTGGGATTCTACCCTATATAATCCCTCTTAAGGGAAAACCCTAAACAACTCGTTCATATACACGAGAACTCGCTCATTCTCGAGAGACACAAGTGGCCACTGTTTATGAAGTGTTAAACAAAGCTTCTCCCACGAGAGAGCTCATCACCCCATTCCGACAGCTACGCACCACTCGGCCACGACCTTGTGGTGAGCCTCGTTAGTCCCATTTAGATCGTAGACGCTTAAACGTAGTTGTCACCCCCCCCCCCCATTGTCTTATCTTATTTACAGGTTCCAATCGTATCGACGTTCTACAGTGACCCTTCCGTCATCGTGATCTTTTTGGTCACAACATTGGCACCGACCTTGGGGACGCGTTTGAAAAGCCGTTCTCCTCTATGTTTTACTTATCGATACGGTTGAAACCTTTCTTTCTGAATCTTTTTTTACGATGGTTTATGCTAGATCTGGAGCAGGGAAGGCGGTGGTCTCCCATAACTCAAACAAGCAAGCCCCCTCGACGAGCTGAGGCGAGAACCTTAGAAAGAGACCCCATCCGGAGGTTTCTATAAGATTCTCGGATGAAGACTTTGTGGGGTTCAAGCCCCACAGTGACCCCCTGGTCATCACCTTACGAGTGGCTGACACCATGGTAAGGAGGGTCATTGTCGATGACGGGAGTGGAGTTGACATATTATGTACTATCCCGAATTTCAAGGGTTGGGGCTCCGTGACGAGAAACTAGTTCCTCCACAGGAAACAATTTACGCGGCTAACCGGATCAAACTCCAGATCCTAGGAACCCTCTGAATCCCTATCACTCTGTGATAGGGGGACAGATGCCTTACCAGGAAGGTCACATGATCCGTTATGAGAGGCCCCACTAGTTACAACATGATCCTCAGGTGAGATGGTATCGATGCGTTCGAAGGGGTAGCTTCATTCCTCCATCAGGTCATGAAGTTCCCTACCCCGAACGGTATCGGATGTGTCTAGGGAGATCAAGGGGTCGTGCGCAGCTGTTACCTCACCTCGCTAAAAGACCCGGTCATTCCTGATCGCCCATTAGCAATTGAGGATGCTCCCGTCGAGCGATCCTTCTTAGTCGATTTCGACGCCCGAGATGAGGGCGAAAACCACTGTGCCGAGCCGGTGGAGGAGCTCACCCCAGTCCAGATTGTGGAGGGGGATCAAGGGAAGGTCACTTTCATAGGGTCCGAACTTCGAGTAGGATTGAAGGACGAAATCATTAGGTTCTATAGAAGCAACAAATATGTGTTCGCCTGGTCTGCCGTGGACATGCCCGGCATCGATCCAGAAATTATGTTCCATCCGCTTAACATGGACCCGACCTGCAAGTCCGTTAAGCAGAAAAAGAGGGGTTATAGCACAGGAAGTGGATAAATTGATGAAAGCAGAGTTCATCAAGGAGATAAAGTACCCCGAATGGTTGGCCAATCCGATCATGGTAAAAAAGAGCAACGGCAAGTGGCAGATATGCATTGACTTTCGAGATCATTACCCCCTGCCACAGATAGATATCCTCATTGACGCCACTGTCGACCATGAACTCTTTAGCTTCATGGACGCCTTCAGCGGGTATAATCAAATCTTGATGCTTCTGGAAGATATCCCCAAAGTATCGTTCATCATCAACCAAGGGCTGTATTGCTACATTGTCATGCCCTTCGACCTAAAGAATGTTAGGGAAACCTACCAACGGTTGGTCAACAAAAACTTCAAATCCCATATTGGCTGCAACAAGGAAGTGTACGTGGACGACATGTTGGTCAAGAGCGCTCGAAAGGAGGACCATGTACGGGACCTAATAGAAGGCTTCGGCATCCTGAGGAAGTATAAGATGAAGCTGAACCCCACCAAGTGTGCTTTTGGTGTCAAGTTCGAGAAATTCTTGGGACTCATGGTTTCACAAAGAGGTATTGAGGCCAACCTGGACAAGATCAAAGCCAAGATGGACATGACCTAGCCAGAATGCGTGAAAGACGTTCAGAGACAAACTGGCCAAATCGCGACCTTGGGACGGTTTATGTCCCGATCGAGCGATAAATGCTTACCGTTCTTTGAGACGCTGAAGAAGGCCAAGAATTTCCGATGGACCGAAGAATGCCGAGAAGCCTTTCGGCACCTCAAAAACTACCTTCGCTGTTGGCCAAACAGAAAGAGCAAGAGCCACTCATCATCTACCTGGCTGTATAAGATATGGCGATAAGCGCCGTGCTGGTCTGGGAGGAAGGTCGCATTCAACAATCGTTCTATTATGTTAGCAAGCTGTTGTAGAATGCGAAGACTAGGTACACCAGGGTGAAGAAGTTCATGTTGGCATTAATCATGGCTGCCCGAAAATTACAGCCCTATTTCCAGGCACACCCCATCTAGACACTTACTAAAAAAACTTTACGAAAAATATTACATGATTACAAGTCTAGTAGGAGAATGATCAATTGGGCCCGGCATCTCCTATCGGCCCCGGCCGACCATCATAGGGCAGGCCCTGGCCAATTTCTTGGTGGAGTGCACTATCTCGGAGGATCCCAAGGATCCCCCTCTAACCGAGGAGGAGGTGGCGTCGGCCGCCCCTGTAGTAGAATTCTGGGACCTTTATTTCGATGAAGCGTCAAGTTCAGAAGGAAGTGTGGGTGTTGTGCTGATAAGTCATGATGGCTTCATCATTGAATATGCACTCGCCTTGGATTTTCCCACTACCAATAACGAAGCCGAATACGAGGCTATGTTGGCAAGATTGCAGTTGGCCCCGACGCTCCGAGTGGACAACATACGTTTCTTCAGTGACTCCCAGCTAGTCACCGAATAGGTAACTGGGGAGTACGCTACAAAAGAAAAGCAGATGATCAGATACCTAGAAGAGGTGCGCAACGTGCTGAGGACCTTCAAGGAGTACGAAATGAATCACGTCTCAAGAGAGGAAAATGTGCACGCGGATATCTAGTCCAAGCTAGCCTCCGGCGAGTTAGAAGAGCTTTTGGGGCCGATTTATGCCGAGCGAATGCAGGCCCTCAACATAGAAGGAAAGACGGTAGCGACGATAGAAGGCTCAGACGATTTGATGGCCCCCATAAAAGCTTACCTGACAGACGAGCCATTCCAGAGGACCCTACCAAGCTCGGAAGCTGATACTTTAGGTCTTTCTCTATCCCTATCAGCCCCGAACGACCATCGACGGGGCGCTTTACAAGAGGCCTTTCTCTATCCCCTAACTTAGTTTGATACCCAAAGTCGCAGCTTGGGCAATGCAAGAGGTCCACAAAGGAATTTGCGGGCAACACCTAGGAGGCCAAGCACTGGGGTACAAGCTGATCCGATAGGGTTTCTATTGGCTTACGCTATATAAGGATGCTCAGGACTTCGTCTGGAAGTGCGACGCGTGCCAGAGGCATGCACCCATCCCCCGATAGCCCGTAGAAGATTAGAATTCCATCCTCTCACCAATACCCTTTGTCGTATGGGGGATCGACCTATTGGGTCCTTTCACCCAAGCCAAGGGCACAACCAAGTATGTGGTCGCTGCCATTGACTACTTCACCAAATGGGTCGAAGCTAAAGCTTTAGGCACTATAATAGAACCGTAGCTTCATAAGTTCATTTGGGAATCAGTGATTTGCCATTTTGCCTTTCCCTAGTACATCGTGGCCGACAACGACACGCAGTTCACAGACAAGCGATTGAGGGAATTCCTAGACGACCATAAGATCAAGCTTAGGATTGCATCCGTTGCTCACCCAACTGCTAATGGACAGACTGAGATCACCTACATGTCCATCCTCGCTGGGCTTAAGAAAAGGAGGGACAAAGTCGTCGAGAAAGGAGATTGGCCGTTCTAGCTACAGAACGTCCTCTGGGCATATCGAACAACCTGACAAGTGCTAACAGGAGAAACTCCCTTCCGACTAACCTACGGTACAAAAGTTGTGGCGCTGGTGGAGGTAATGCACGGGTCGTTCAAGATCCAGCTCTACAAGGACAAGTGGACAGACTTCTCTTAAATTTGGATCTCATTGAAGAAGTCTAGACGGATGATGTATCCAGAATGGCCAAACGCAAGGAAGCAGCTGCCAAATTCTACAACAGACAAGTGAAGGGAAGAGCATTGCAGATTGGAGACCTTGTGCTTAGAAGGACTGAGGCAACGAAGCCGAAGGAAGCTATCGAAAAACTAAGCCCCAACTAGGAGGGACTAGACCGAGTATCCAAGATCAACCGACCAGGATCCTACTGACTAGAAGCATTGGATGGGCGCCGATTAAAAGAAGCCGGCACATCTCAAACTTGATGATTTACTATAAGTAGAAGAGAAAGCCTCCCCGAAGGACCGAGTGGAGCAATTTTATCTTTCTGTCATCATCTGTATCTACATCATCATCCACATTTGCGTCTGCATATTTGAATTAAGAATAAAGACATTTTTTCCAAAATGTTGACGTCAACAAAACCGTTTTTTCTTCTCATATTTTCAAAAACAAACAAAAAACTTTTTAGCAAAGGTCAGTACCTCCCTGGCCAGGAGGAACTTACTAAATCCTTCCCAAGTGAATGAAACTTAAAGACTCCCTTAGCCGGGGGCACTTACTAAATCCTTCCCAAGTGAAGGAAACTTAAGGACTCCCTTTGTCGGGGGCGCTTACTAAATTCTTCCCAAGTGAAGGAAACTTAAATACCCCCTTTGTCGGGGGCGCTTACTAAATTCTTCCCAAGTGAAGAAAACTTAAATACCCCCTTTGCCGGGGGCGCTTACTAAATCCTTCCCAAGTGAAGAAAACTTAAAGACCCCATGTGCTGGGGGCACTTATAGATACCTCCCAAATAGGGGACAACTTAAAGTGTTCGGCCACCCTTGGAGAAACAAAGGATGCCCGAACATGGGGCAGTAGTACAGTACAATAGAAAAAAGAAAAAACACAAAATAGATAAAAATTTCAAACTTTTTTCATTAAG
Organism: Rutidosis leptorrhynchoides; assembly: GCF_046630445.1. Lineage (NCBI taxonomy): Eukaryota > Viridiplantae > Streptophyta > Magnoliopsida > Asterales > Asteraceae > Rutidosis > Rutidosis leptorrhynchoides. The sequence continues at coordinate 45,119 of NW_027266758.1, forward strand.
AATTCGATAATTACAAGAGATGTGGAATCCCTTCCAAGATAAGATAACCTAAAAAGTATAATGGTGCTTGCTAATCAAGACCGTGTTAAAGTCAAAAAGGGAGCCACAATAGGGCACAATGTTGGAGCAATGCTGGAAAACAACGACCCCATCAGCGAGAGGGCTTACGGCCCCTAGTGCGTTCCGGCTCTACGTCATCCCAGCAATGATTGACATCAAGAGGAGCCTTCGGTGGGGAAGACGGTCCGACAGTATCACGATGAAGCCTGCCAGTCACTTCAAAACCATCCGAGCCAGCCCTATGGGGGTTCACCACGCGCCCAAGTTCAGCTTCTCCATCAGGAAACTTAGCCCATCTTCAAAGGCCAAGGCAGCGAAGCTCAGTTGCTCTTTCCGAAGAGCCGCCAGTTCCTGGGAACGATCGTCGGCCACACGTTGAAAGTGGTAGGCCCTTCTCGCATTATCAAAAGCCTCATTTTTGTCTTTCTCCAACGCGTAGGTAGCATCGACCAGCAGGAGGTTCAAGGATCCCACCAGGGCTTTGACTTCGAGTTGCGCCTGAAGCATCCTATTCGCCCGGTCAATGGCACAGGAGCCCGCATCCATAGCCTGAAACAAGAAAAAGCAATACGGGTCAACGAGGAGTCCATAAAGCGTCAGCCAGAGAAAGTGGTGAAATCATTATGAGAAGAACTTACCGATTTCAGAGCCTTGGCCAATGTCTGGGACAGGACCGTCCAGTTCTGTTGCTTGAGAAGGGCTTGACCGATGGAGGCAATGGTCAAGCCCAAGAAATCAAGGCAGGCGCGCCTGTCTTAGCTGAGAGAGTTGCCCTCCCGATCGCCCAGGTCGACGAGCACCCTTGCCCGCTTCGGGTTCCGCAATAGCCCCACTTTCGTCGGCTCCTCCCAGTCTAAGGAGGACCAATCGCCGCCAGATCCTTGTCCTTCTTGACAGACGACGACCCGCCTTGGGTTAGGGGAAAACTCCTTAATTCGGCAAGGCACTTCCTCCTCTTCTAAGGAGGGTTGCCCATCGATGCCTCTGCTCCATGAAGTTCAGGGAGATGATAGAAGAAAAGGAGAAGGTCTTTTAAAATTAAAAGAATTCTGGTGACGGGGTGAATTACCCATATGTGCTCCCGACAGAGGAGGGTTGGATTCTGATGATGAAGACTTGATAGAGATCGCCTTGGCAGAGCCACCGTTGTCCCGCTCAGAAGGATCGGATGACGGGCACCTCTTCGCGATGGATAAGATCAGAAACTTAAGGAAAAGATTGAATGAAAAGAGTCTCCCAAAAGAACGAAGATGGACCCTTCGATTAAAGCAAACCCTAAACAACTGAGTTGAAGTGATGAGAAACATAAAGGGGAGGGCCTACCCTTTTATAGCAATTCAGGAGGAAGGTTAATCGTTGAAGGAGAGAACCGTTCGGTCCATGCTTTAAAATCTCGGTTCGTCTGCTACACGAAAATCGAGGCGTCTCTCTGCACGCAAGAGGCTCCTTCCTCCACAAGGAAGAGACACGCGTATCAACAAGACATCCGTGCCTCTTCATTTCCCCAGGCAACGCTTCAATGCTCGGACGAGCCCAACCCTTTCGCATTCCACACAACAAGCTAAGGATGTAAGCCGAACCAAAGAGTCCGGCCAACAACAAGCTTAAAAGCTTCATCGTTCCACTCATTCCTTTACCCACACTAGAGAAGAGGGCAACCATACCTCTGGAACATGGCCCAAGTGGCGATCTTCTGACACCAACAACGAGCTTTCCAGCCAAAAGTTGAGTCGGACGATCCACGCAGCCGAAACAAATGAAAATTCCGCACAAGGAAAATCCCAAACACAATCAGGTAGATGCACACCACTTGCCTAAGGTCTTGTGATGAGCCTTGCTGGTCCCTTTTAGACCGTAGATGCTTATATACATAGCTACCCAATAAAGTCTCCAAACTTATGACTAGCCAAAGTGGAAAACCCCTGGCCTTGGTAAAGAGCTATAGCAGCCAAACACCGAGTCGGACGATGGACACGACCCAAAGTCACACGTCCGACGCACATTGAAAATAGGCGCCTCGGCTTTCCTTCGAAAGTTTACTTGCTCCCATTAGGTAAAACAATAATGCGAGCAAGGGGGCAAATGTAGTGAAAAAGCCTTTGGCTGGCCTGAGTCCAGCCGAACTAGTAGCTTGACCGAACCATAGGTTCCGCCAAGCCCGACTAGTCGAGTAAGATTTCTAAAAGGAAACATGCTCTTCCAGCTGATTTCCTAGACTTAGAGATATTCTCCATTAAGGAGACTACCATGTAGGAATAAGATCCCTCGATCAGTGAGATTCTACCCTATATAATCCCTCTTAAGGGAAAACTCTAAACAACTCGTTCATATACACGAGAACTTGTTCATTCTCGAGAGACACAAGTGGCCACTGTTCACGAAGTGTTAAACAAAGCTTCTCATCATCCCATTCCGGCAGCTACGCACCACTCGGCCACGACCTTGTGGTGAGCCTCGTTGGTCCTGTTTAGACTGTAGACGCTTAAACATAGTTGTCACCCCCCATTGTCTTATCTTATTTACAGGTTCCGATCATATCGACATTCTACAGTGACCCTTCCCTCACCGTGATCTTTTTAGTCACGACAGTATGGAATATTTAAATATGATTTTGAACATTGGTAGGTCAATCTGTAAATTTTGGGTAATTATTCTGTTGATGCTCTGTATTCCGTGATGTCTTTGACTATGATAAACTCATGTATATGTCATGTATGATATATGTATGGAAGGCTTTGTATGTCTATTTTATCATGATTTAAACAGTATATCAATTGGTGTTTTGTAACTTGATTTATGGAGTTTCGAATGTTGGCATGTCATACAGCGTATAACCTGCGATTTTCATAACCTTAAAAAATCATAGTAAATTCATTTGATGGAATTTGACCTTAAAAAATAAACCTTTAGAAAGATAAGGAAGTCTACTTTTGGTATTTAAAAGTTGGTTTGTCGATTGTTTATAAAAATATTATAGTTATGTACTCATCCTAAAATTTCAAATTGTATAAGTTTGTTGTAAAGCTTGTTTGGTGTGTTAGTCCAATGGGTTTGTGTGCATTCAGTATGACACTTAAGTTTCATTTCAAGCATTCATGGCATCTCTATAATAGGTAGAGGAGTCGATAGTGATTACGATAAGTGGTTATAACGTCTCTAACTACTTTAGGTAACGTAGTTCGGGTTGGAAATTGGGGGTAAGCGGTCGAGTAGTAGCGTGCGATCGGGGTGTTCTTTGACATAGGAGTTGCATTGCGGAAAAGATAAGTATCAACTACAACTTATACGGTTTACTGATAAACCATAGGCCCTTGGTTGACATTAATAAATAAATATATATAAATACATTTTTGGAAATGATAAGTTGGGAAACTTGTGATATATGGGGTTATGGGTTGGTCTTATGAGAATCGGGGTTGATAATTGGTTTGTGAAATGTGTTGGGAAGTAGATGGTGGAAATCGGCTTGTGATTGGTTTTCATGCATATGTGAAAGTAATGGTCATGGACTATTATCAGCACCACTAATGTCCTTGTCACTCCTACCACTTGAGGGTAGTGTGACAGTCGCTCCTATCGCTTGAGGGTAGTGCAATATATTTATTACTATTGTACCTAGACACAATCTAGGGAACACGAGCCACCCGACCGACCAGGTTAAATGTCAGAGTTTTTGTGGGATTTGGTAAGGGTGTTGGGTTGTATTGATATTGTTGGTTTGAGTTCTGGTTTTGTGAATCCTTTTAAATTTTATGGATTTGGGTTGGTGAGTATCAGGCTAAATGGATTTTGGAATATATATGTATATGTACATATATTCACGTTGTTTTGGGAGGGAAGCGAGTTTGGGAAATCTTTTATTCTTTCATTCTTTCTCGAATAGATGTAAATTCTATGTTGATAGAGTTAAATTGTAAAAATGTAATAACTTGTTGAGTTATTTATTAAATTATTCAATAATTTAATACTTGTGAGATCGTAAATAGTAATTAGGCTGATCTTAATCTTGTTTGAGGAGGTCAAGACGCCAGACACGGTCAGGATGGTTTTCGGGTTGTGACAGTGATCATATGCATTGAACCAAATTAATCTTCAAATTGATTTGGTTTAGTATGACTTAATTTATTATGTTTTGTCTTTTCATTTCGCCGGCCATGATGTTTGATCTTTCCTTGGGTTTTTAGTTTACTTTCTAGACTAATATTGTTGCATTTATATTTCCTATTGTGCAACTCATGTATTAGGGAAGCTTAACCGGCTATGGCTTTTGGCTTTCCTATTCTTGTGTTTTTTCTTATTTAAACATTCTAAGAAAACGAAATAAGAAGACTTGAATTGTGAACCGAAAGTAAGCCTATTGTTTCTAGTTTTGGAAAAAACTTAAAAGAAATATGGGATTGTGTGTTGTCTTAGTAACACTCATTTTCGTCACTCAATTTATGGGCGTCACTTATCTACACAGTTAGTTTGTAATGTTCATAAGTCAAGTTTCGTTCATTGAAAAATTCTCAAATTGGTCTCATTAGAAAAAAGATTCAACGAGCTTCAATTTGAGTACTAATTTTGCTAGTTTCTGTTCAATATTCTATCCGTAATTTTTGTTGCAAAGTGAAGATTGTTTTCTGACGGTTTCAATTTTTTCCGGATTGGTTCTTTCTCGGTTTAATCATAACGATTTGAGGTCTCATGACTCCAGATCCTCATCCCTTTCTCTTGTCTTATCTAATGTATTTCCTCTTGGTTAGATATTATGTGGCTTCTCATAATGAAAAGATACTGCAATTATATATATACTATATATATTGTTGGATATTAAACACGTAGTGAATAGTAAATGACAATTCAACATGCAACTATTGAGTTTCTCTATTGGATTTTATTAATCAATAAGATACAACATACAATACATGTGCTTTAGTTTCTCCTGTTCAAGTTCCAGTAAGTTCAACAACATTAAAATAAAGCAACAGATCATGCAATATTATTTCATGCAAAAATAAAGTAAGAAAAAGATACAAAATCGAGACACGACTTCTAATCGTTTTTCTACTGTGTTTTCCATATTATCTCTAGTGCTCAACGCGAATGGTGACCAGCTTACAGGATACAATAGTAACAATTGCCTTCCAAACACCAACACAAGTGGAGGACTGGTCGCGTGAACTTTCTGTCTACAACGGTAACAATTACCTTCCAAATACAAACACAAGTGGAGGACTGGTCACATGAACTTTCTGTATGCGACCTTTCTGCCGCCAAAACCCTCACTCATACTTACCACTATGCAATTTAGGAAATTGCAACTTTTGTGTTGCTGACCAAATAAATAAATATATGATAATTGAAAAAGTTGACCTCCTGCTTCAACAGGTTGTTGAATAAAAAAAGACTTAATTTTGTTATAGATCTATAGAGGGGTGACAAAAGTGTAAAATAAATTTTGAAATAAATAGTAGAGGGTCAAGAGGTTGTATGAGGATTTTATTATTGCCTTGATGACATTAAACCCCACAGTTTTCCTAACTTAATAACCACATTATTCCATAAACCGTCCTATTCTAGTTCAATAGGAGGATCGAATGTATCTATTGATAAGAAGCCCGTATATCTTAACCATTGGTCTTAAACTCTATGTCAAATAAGAAAAGACTATGTAAAATTTTTATACCGAGAATTATATATATTGGCATTGGATTTTTGATAAATAATAATGTTACTCATTTAGCATTATTCTACATATCAATATTAGTAATCATGACTCAAGGTTTTTTTTTTCTTTAAAATACTATGTTACTTTTATTTTATTTTTGTTATATTGCCTAATACACAATCTACCCACCCAAAGTCCACTCTCCGAAAGTCAAAACTCATGACCTCACGTAGGAAGAAATGCTTTAACCATTGGGTCATGCCATGGTTGGCATGTGTAGGCTTCGAAAATTTGACGACCAATGAGACAATGACACGTCTTAATGGATCAATAATCAACCATAGGGCGAATAATGAAAATTTTAGCCCTATTTCATAGGATTCCGATGCCTCAAGAATCAAGTAAATCGGAGGTCTGGAGCTCAATATATCACCGTTATACGAAAAAGGTCCAATGTGAAAGAAAGGGCCACAATAAACAAAATTTTCTTAAGATAAGAACCAATGACAGAAAATCAGAAACGTTGAGGACCAAATTGGACCAAGGCCAAAGTATAAAGAATAGTTACATCCCATTTAAGTTTGCGGCCAAATATTTTGAAAGCCAACTGGATATTTACAACACAAAGAATTACCTAGCTTGGAGGTAGGTATAAAAGGAAAGTTTTTTGGTGACGTAAAGAATTGAACGGCTTCTAGAAGATTTTTTCTTTTAAGTCTCAGAATCGCTATGTCAGCACAAATTGGAATATCCTAGAAGGTCTTCATAATTATGCTTTATCAAAATGGAAAAGAAATATTGAAGATTGGGTACTGTGAGGCACGGCATGAATCTAAATGGAAATAAGTTACAAAACTGGAAGTGAATATTGGGTTCTCTACCTTGAAGCTAGGGTAAAAGAAAATTTTTTATTACTGCTCTAAAGGCATGCACAATCAGAGAGTTAATCAAATTAACAAAGTGTTGACATAATGTTAAATGAAGAATGATGCGTAAAAAGGAAATAATATATTCAACAATTATTACTACAAGCCTCCTCAACACTATAAATAGGGGTCTTCTCTTCGAAATTCAATATACAAAAAAATTTGGAGAAACTCTGGGCAAGAAGCTAAAGCAAGAAGACGACGTCACGATGCCGGAATTCCAACGCCTCGTATAAAGCACAAAGGCACAACCGATCAAACCGCCACCTCGCACAAAGCACAAAGACACAAGCAAAGAACTTTTTACAACGAAGAAGACGACCAAGAAGACGAAGATTAGCTAACATTGATCAAAGGAATAAATAGTCGTTTGTATCCCCTCCTTTTTAAATTTAATTTTAATTCATTGAATTGGTAATAAAATTCCTTTTCAATTATCGTGTATTCCGGATATTGCGTTCGTGTTTTTATTCGTGTCTACAACATGTTACCTTTATTTTAATCAATTCCTTCCGTTCGTAAAACATTCCTTTGGAATTAAATTGTGATTACTATTTCGAGACTAAAGTATATTCTCCAAATACGATTACTGTTTATGTACTACGGCACTATTTACTAATAAAAAACGCTATACTATATTTTAATGTTTGTGTGTTATTTTTATAATTTACAAGGATTAGAGTAGAAATGACAATGAGGCAGAATGGACCGGATTTTCGCATTTAAAATTCCCTCGCTCTTCATATTTTTAGCACCCAAAAACATCTCTCGCTATGAAATGTCTAAATGGTCACCCATAAATAAAGATAAAAATTATTAGACGGGAAACAATAAAAATATATTGAAACATATATCAAATAAATGCCTAAATGGTCAACACGTAAAAACCTTGCTTACACCTCAAAGCAAGGAAAGAATAAAATAATCACATGCAAATAAAAAAAAGTTCAATCGGCTCAACACTATACATACATACATCTTATTTATGATAGGATGAATAAAATTGAGTTACTCATTTAATTGACGAATAAAATCTCGGCATATTAATCCTCAAACGTAAATAAACTTCTAATTAGATTAAATTCTCGAAATAAAGTGAAAAAATTATAATTTATATGTTATCTGTTACTAACTAAACTCTATCAATAATGAAATATTATCATCCTTTTCGTCTAACATTTTATATACATTTAAACTCTTTTAATACATATTATTATTAGATAATCTATTTAAATATTTTATTTTTGAAAGTATCTACTTTATTCCTCACTTGTATCAGAAATATTAGAAAGTCCATTCATTTGATATAAAGAAAACCATATGTGGTGATTAATTCTTCAAGTTATATGAGGTATTCATAATTAAGGACATAAAAATCGCATCGATATAAAATTTATGCTCTTTAGCTGACTCTCTAAATAATACTAATTTCAAAAAGATTCTTTGGATAATAATGAGTTATTATTTACATGAGAACATGCGTTCTTACTGATTTATCGACAAATGGGAAGATACTGATGATCATCAACACATAGATTTTAAAGCAACGTATATACTATATTTGAAGCAGTAAATCTTGACATCATACAAAAACTTAACACGTGCTTTCCGCTCCACTATGAAATCCATGCAATTTTAATTTACATATATATTAGATAATAATTTTACATTGTGTTTCTGTATCTTACTTTATTTGAAAAAATAGCACATAGAGTCATACGTCATGTACAAAATTCATACAATAAAGTTGTTTGTAAACGTTGCCGAAGTTTATAGACCGGTAATTTTATGCTAAAATAGTAGTATTAGTTAGATACACGTGGAAATTCCTTTAAAAAATTAAAAAAATTGGGATTTCAATTTCCAAAGTGAGACTAACAATAAACAATATTAATCTCTATCACAATTCCATTATCATCGATCACAGAGAAATTAAAACATGTTAATTTCTAACTTGTACAGCGAAAGTCTTTATATGGAAATACAAAAACTTAGATTGTTGCATCTGCAACTTTAAGATTTGAAGATAAGTTTGATTAAATGGTATTAAGTACAGTTGATTAGATGATTAATTTCTATGTAGATTTATTTTTATGATAACGTTGATCAAGAAACTAGGATGTAATAATTTTATACATCTCAATCCTAAAAAGAGAATATGTAATACCGTTTCTGGAAACTCCATATACGGGAGTATCTTTTTTCTTAATTAATTATTTATAGATGGGATCCACTTTTATCTTTTTCTGTTTTATTTTTATTTATTAATATATCTTAGTTTTTATAAATTTTATAAATTTAAAGTTTAATTCTTATAATATTTTTTTTAATTTAGATTTTATTGTCAGTAAATGATTATTTAATTTTGATAATTCTTTTTATATATCATTATTTTTAGAAGACGATAGTTCCTCTTCTGTTATGTAATTAATATTATCTCTAATTAATTTCATACTTGACCTACGATATATTTATTCTTTTATTATTGTATTATCTATTTTAGGTACCGAACTTATTGGTGTTGTTATTATTGTTCCTACTTTTGCTGTGACACCAAAGAGATCTTCTAAATAAATTTTATTTTTATCTTTAAATTATATACTGTGATGACTATTTGATAAGGCATATCCTATTTCATAAGTTATTGTGAATGGATAGTCTTCTTTTGCCATTAAATTATCTCTGTAAAATTTATATGCTATTATTAATAATCTATCTAAATTTTTTGTACATAAGGATATTCCTAATTGTAATGATACATTAAATTTTAATTTTGTATATGTTAAGTTTTCATTTACTATTCCTATTATTCTATCTCGTGGATCTTTATCATCACAAATTGCTAATCTTATTGGCGAATTTATTCCTTCCATAAACGTTACTTTTATTAAGATTTGAACAGTTGATATATGGATATAACCTATTTTATCTTTTACTTTTTGTTTTATTTTTAACTTATTAATTTTTTCTTTGATTTCACTACCACTTATAATAGGTATACTTATTTCTTCAATTGTAGTTGAAATTTCTATTGAATATTCAGCAGTAATTTTTCCAAAATAAAGTATATTTTTTCTACTTAAAAGATTTCTTAATGAATTTTTTATATCTTGTCCTTCTTTTAAATTTAATTTTTTTTAATTCTCTTGATTATATTTTTGTTAATTAAGATATCTCTTTTAAAGATATCTTTTTCTTCTTGTAGAAATAAATAATCTATAGTATTAATTGATGATGTTGTCGAAGCTATCACTTTTCCATTTTTTATCTATTATAGAGTCTAAGTTGTTTTAGAATGATACAGTAAATGTCAATTTTATGTGATATTTCTAAGCATATATCATTTAAGACTCGAATATTTCTTAAATCTAGATTTCTAATGATTATAAGATCGTTATGGCATTCAGTTATTTTTTTTTCGCAATGATTGATTAAACTTATAAGATCTAGACTATTTTTTCTCATATTCATTAAATATATTCCTTGTGTTATATTTTTAATATAATTTATTATTTTGTTTGCTATCTCTGATACTAGATTTTTGATGCGGATTATGATTTCGAATGATTAGCTGATAGAAAGAATCTTAGTATTAAAATAGATTTTATTAACAATATAAGGGTACAAATGCTTAATATAATCTAAATAGATTAGTCTGGCCAATCTATATTATCATCTTCTTCAGTATCATAATACATATTAGTTTCATATAGATAGTTTAATTATATATCTATATGAGTTAGTATATTTATATTTTCTTCTATCTTCTTATATGAATCTACTATTAATGAAAATAGATATGTTTCATATTTAGTTGCTTTTTTTTGCTAGATCTGAAGGTAATATTCTTCTGAATATTATTTTTATTTCCTTAACTCTTCTTATATCTTCTTTCTGATAATAATCAGAAATTGTTTCTTTTAATGGAGATATTTTTTGATTAGTTTCATTATTTAAAGCAAATAGTTCTGTAGTACTAGAATTTTCTATAAAAGATAAATCAAGTGTATTTATTGGCAAATCCATACCTGAATCTTTCTACTTTGTGAATATTTTTGCCGGTGATGTATGGATTCCTTGATGATGTATTGCTTGAGTGTTTGATTTTGAATTATAATATGTTTAACTAATTTTTTGAGTATTTTGGTAAAACAGATTTCCTATAAACGGGAAATCAAAACATTGCTTTGTTATCAAACAAAGGAGAATTTTATTTCACTCTAAAAACTCTAAGTCCTAAGTGAATCAGAGAGTACATATTTATATAAATAATCAGTGGACTATATTCCACTTAATACCCCTAAATATTACATTATTTGTTACATTATTGGTGCCCTTAGAAATTTACATAAGGGCTTACGTTATATACACACATATTGCAAGATGACAACGGTGTCTACATCTTGCTTAGTTAGTGGATGGCATTGGATTCTCTTTTTTGCTGAGTGGTGGAAATTTTCTGTCTTCATCTTCTTCTATTATTGTGCTTGCAGTTCCTGTTGAATCTTTGTCTTCATTGCTTTAGAAAAGCATGCATATTACTTCTCTTGTCTTTTGCGGCAATTTCTTGTAACGACCCGAATTATCTAACTTAGATATTCGTGTTAATGAAGTGACGTGTGATTGACAATATATATAAAAGTCGCATCTATTCAATATATTATGTAATCTACGTGTATCAGTTTCGTATTTTACCGGTATCCGAGTTAGACGAGCGATAGAATTTTCTTTCAATTATTTTCGAGTCGGGCGTTTTCGAAACAATAGCGTGAATGTTGGAATTTGTTACTAACGTCAAATGTATTCGTTGAATAAAAATAAAACTTTAAGGTTACAATAAAAATTGTCATCAAATAAATAATGGTTAATGTCTAAATACAAATCTTAAAGTGTTAAGCTAATAATATTTAAAATGTATATATGCAAAAGTATATACTAATTGGTTATACAACACACTCCACAATATACCACTTTACTACTCATTACAACACAATAATGTACCAAGGGAAGATAAACTACATCACACTTAGACAAATTCAAGCTTTGGCCGTATAAGCCATAACCCATTTCACACCACCTGACAAAATTTGACTAAATAACTTTCTGCCATACACAGAAATTCCGGCCACCAAAACTATACAACCACTCTGTCCTTATACAGAAAATGCTACAGCTGCCTAACAATTTCTACAACCTAGGATCAAAAATTCTTCCAACCTATTCTAGCCTAATGGAAATTTCAACTTGGTAGGCAGAAGAAACTGCCACAAAATCTCTCAAAAATCAACCTGCAAAGTTAATATAAACCGGTGAAGACCAGGCTGTATTTCACACAGCTAAGACAGAAAATTTGCACGAAAATCGCACACTCAAACTTTCACAAAAACAGGACAATTCGGCAGCAAACCAAAGCAGCAATTCAAGCATTAACACAAAACTACCAGTAATCCATTCGAAGCCACAATTCTAACAGGTAAACTATCAACCCAACTGTGGAAAATTTCAGTAGCATACAAAATTCAATTTTACAAATTCTTCCTAAAACTGTTAAAAAACGAAAATAACTAACAGAAAACAATTTAACAGCAAGGAAGAATTAGGGAGAGAGGGACTTATCTATTCTGTTCTACCGAGTTCACTCATTGAGCAACCGATCGAGTCAACTCAGTGACTGGTCGAGTCAACTCAGCCAACTCTGGCCGAATCCCAACCTGTCCTAGAAGAGTAAAAGCTTCATTTCGTTGCCGTTAATCTCCTTCAAGCCGAATCGAACCTCGCAAAACAAACAGAAAGTTCAAGGTAAGAATTCGAGCCAAATTACTTGTCGAATTAAAGTAAAAATTTCATTAGAAAGCTTAGAATTTATTGTAGAATAATATATATTAGAATTGGAGAAAAACCCCAAAATTTGTTCATGTAACCGAAACCCTAAAATCGAATTTATAGACAAACTAAGCGGAATTAATTAAAACAAACCTTAGATACGTGACCAGCATTCCGTCCGACCAGATTCTGGGCCGGAATCGGACGGCGGCGATGAAGAACAGAAAGAGTCGAGAGAGGCGATCCGGGGAGGAAGAAGAAGAGAAAATGAATTGAACCGTTCGGTTCGATCAGTTTTTATACTTAGGTAAAACCGGTTCAAAACTGTTAAAAGACTGTTTTATCCTCGTAGTTTTAAAGTATTTACGAGATAACCAATGTAATTCTTTCGGTCAAATAATAGTCAATGGTTAAATTGTCTTTTCCTACTTTTAAAATTGGTCCAGTTCGGTTCAATTCAAATCAATTCGGTTCAGAGCCAAAATCAGTACTCCGACCCTAACTGAAACCCTAAAAGTAATATTTTTATCTTCCGAACCTAATAAAATCATTTTTACTCAACCCGAACCTATGAAATTTTTACCGTAGGTTAATATTAATATCCTGGACCTGATTATGTAAAAATTTTATAATTTGGTAATCAGATTTAATAAATCTTAATTATGGTCTATTTAAATGATTTTAAATATATACCATTGGTCAAATAATAAATTTAAGTAATAATCTGTTTTAAATAAATATGTAAAATTAATAATAAATTATTTTGGAATAACCATTACCAGTAATTAATTTTATTAAATATTTTTCACTTAGGAGAATATTTTCAATGAATTAATTGCTTTAAAAATTGAAATTAAAAATGTTTATTCGATAAATACCGTCGTAGGATACGAGAGTGACCGTAATTGTACGAGTATTGTTTCTGCGGTGTATTTAAATAGGTGATTGATTAATTTCGATAATTATAATAGGTCGTTGGACGTATTGACGTTAAACCGCGTGTACGATTATTTAAGGTGAGTTATTTTACATTATGTGGTAATTTAAATATTTGTCAAATATATACTACGTCGTATAAATCTATTTATTGTTTTAAATAATTTTCATACGACATAGTATTATACATATAAATATGAATTTGATATATAAACTGGAGAAGATAATCTTCAAATAAATTAAAGAAAATTTTGCTTTATTGAAATAAAAATTGTATAAGAACCCAAATAAAATTCACCACTTGTTGACGGTTGCCTAAGTTCAACCCAAGTGGTATTTGTTGAAAGGTCGAATACGGACGGCCGGTACCTCTTATCAGACTGTACGCTTTACTTTGACTGTTACCCAGCGTCAGGTAGGGCCGAATTCCCGGTATGGGTAACTCACATACGTGGGGAGGATCGTTACGACTAGCTATCTTAATTGACCTGCTATTGATTTTCACTGAAGGGTTCAAATTGTGATAAAAAAAAATTGATATGAAAAATATCAAATTAATTGATTGATTGATTGATTTAAAAACATTATATGAATATTAAATATGTTATCAAAAACTGAAATTGTTAAAGTGATGAAAATTAATTATTGAAAACCTCGCTAAACATATAGCTTACAAATTTCTACAAAATAAATATTTTCTCCAGGTTAGTCGTCGAGACGTGATCTGTTATTCGTAGCGGTTATCTACGCGTGTAAGATAAGGAATAAGGTGGGCTCTGCGGCAGTCGCATGGCGACACTAGGATTTCTATTTGTATAATTATTTTAAAATGCTTTATTGTATAATTATAACTTGATGTTACCAAAACATTTAATAATGTGTAATATGGATTTATTACTTAATTTGGAAAGTTATTAAAAATATGGTTAAAGGTTGACTAAGTAAAATTGGAATAATGATTATTGACTACGGGGCACCGAACTCGGTCCCACTCTGGTGGGGTCGGGAACGGGCGTCTCATTTCTCTAGTGGACCAGAGAAATTATCAAATGGTTCTTCAAAATTTTGTATGGCTATTATTCCTTCATCAGTTATCTTTTTGCTGAATTTTTAGTAGATAATTATATTCTCTGACTTGTAATTGATGAAGCGATAACTATTTCCGCCTATTCTTGAGGTTTCTCTTAGCATTCTTGCTATATATCTTCCATTTATTTCTTCGACATTAGTTAATTCTTGACAGAATTTATCTTCTCTAGGAGGATAATCTCCATTAGAGATTTCTAATTCTATCGCTGCATAACTTGGGACAATAGCTTTTCCTTTCGAATATAGGGAATGAACTATATATTTTTACATATACCTTCTCTTCTTGCCATATTGTCTATGTAATTCCTGACGGTTTGGACTATTTTAGGAGTGTATTTTGAGAGTTATGTGGTATTATCTAGATAAATGGTGTCTATTAATCCATGGACAAAAAATCTATATACCGTCATTGAGTTTTCTACTGGGATAAAAATAGCTTTAGGGCTAGAGTTTATCCTAACTACTGGGTAGAAGTATTGGTTACTCATGTCTTTTTCTGTGTAGTTGATGAGCATTGAGTAACACTCATTAAACGTTGATGGTGATAACTGTTTGGCTCTAGTTTTTTCTTCTTTAGTAGGGATGCTAGAGATTAATGATGGAATTTTTCCTATAGTAGTAAGTCTTCTTTGAGGAATGTTTGAGGATGATGGTGAGAAAATAAGTTTGGATTTATAATGGGGGATTTTTACCTGGGCTTGGTACTTTTCATAGGCTTTTTGGGCCTCTTCTCTAGTTGGGAATGACTTATGTTGGATATTGGATTGACCAGTGATAAAGGTAGAAACTTTGTGCCAATGATCGTAAACTCCTTTCATAGGACCATTGAATATTGCATAGTATTTTGTCTGGGACGATTTTGTAGTGTCGTATTGTAATGTTGGAGGAATAACTGACGAGTCTGACTTGGATGAAGATCCAATTGTTGTTGTTGGTTTTGTTGCTGATAATGGATCCACCACGTTTTTGCTACTTGACTCTAATGTTTGGATTTTTCCTCCAAGTTGAATTATGGCTGCTTCAAGTTGGGCTATTTTCTTTTGTCTTTCTATTATTTCATTCTATTTTTCTTCGATTTCTTTTCTGTTGATAGTTATCTGATCCATCATTTCTTTGATGATTTTCTTCCATTCTCTTGTCAGGGTGTCTGCAATGACGTTGTTTTCTGATTTTATGTATTTTATGACTATTGAAAATTATCGTAGCTTTAGCTGCCACCTGATCATTCTTCCTTGATTGAAGTTGCTTCGGATTTTATATTGAATGAATCCTGTAAGATATTTACTATCAGTACGGAGTTTAAACTCTTTAGGAAGAAGTTCAATCCTCCATTTTCTCATTGTTTTAAGACAAGCAAGTGTCTCTTTCTCATGAATAGGATATCTTTGCTCAATTTCTGAGAAAGTTCCTATATATATTTGCATAGTCTTTCGACTTGTTTATTTTCTGACTTTTCAGTCTGTATATTAATTTTTGCTTTCATACAGCCAGCCCAAGTTTCTTGAGAGGCGTCTGTTTCCACAATCAGATAATCATCACTTTGCGGATTGTATAGTTTTAGAAGTTCTTTGCAAGCATTTTTCAGCTTGTCAATAATATTAGTATCATGAATATTCCAAGTCCATAAGACTTTTGTACTTAATTTCTTTTGTAATTATCTTCGTTCTTTTGCCAAGGACTTAAAAAACCTTGATCAGAAATGTAATTTAAATATCCTAAGAATCTTTGTAATTGTTCCTATCTTTAATTTTTGAAGGGAAATTATTTAATTTTTCTCTTACATTATCTTATAGTTTTAACCTCCATTTTCTGATATGGTTAACCCTAGATAGTCTATTTCGTTTCTAGCAATTATTGCTTTCTTTTTGCTTAAGACTAATCCTTTTTCTTTTACTTTTTCTAAGACTATTTTTAATTTTTGGTAATGATCTTCTAATATATTATTTGTATAGATCAATATATCATCTATATATACTAAACAAAATTCTTCTAATCCTTTTAAGTTTTATCCATGAATTTTGATAAATTTCTGGTGCTTGTTTTAATCCAAATGGTAATACTGTCCATTGATAATGTTTATGGGGAGGACATGTAAAAACTGTTAATGGTTTAGTGTTATCATGTAATCTTAGTTGCCAAAATCCTAATTTAGCGTCTAAAGTGCTAAACCAATGACTTCCTCTAATTTTTTGAAGTATATAATCTTTTCTAGGTAATTTGTAAGCATATCCTATTGTTGCTTCATTCATTTTTGTATAATTAATTACCATTCTTCTTTTTCCCCTTTTTATTTCATTATGTTTTTCTACATAAAATGCGGGTGCAACATGCCTACTAGTAGATTCTTCTAATATTCCTCTTTCTAGAAGTTCGGCACATTCTTTTGTAAATTCTTCTATATCAATTTTTGAATAGGGG